>NW_007058874.1:0-778 GCF_000164805.1 Carlito syrichta
AAGATTATCAAGAAGCTTAAAAAAATACAAATTACCAATACCAGGGATTTTAGAAAAGATAAATATCAATAGAGATCTTTCAGGTAATACAAAGAATAATATAAAAAATAATTTTTAAAAATATGTCATGAATGTGAAAATTTACAAAAATACTCAATCTTTCTTAACTTCTTTAAAACTTGCCCCCAAATGAAGACAACATAAAATAGAAAATCTGAAACATTTATACCTAATTAACAATGTTTGAAATGTGAAACAATAGGAAAGAGATTGTTTTCCTAATAATTGTGCTAAATCAATGAAATATCCATATAGAAAAAGTTAATCTTAATTCACGGCATACATAAAAATTAATTCCAACATATAATAGATTCAAATGTCAAATGTAAATAACAGGTAATATGATCCTAGAAATTAGCATGAGAGAGTATCTTTATATGTTAGTGACAGGAAAAGATTCTTAAACAGAACACCTAACACATTAAACATAAAAAAAGGACTGATAACTCATAGAACTCAGTAATGAAAGTAATCTAATTTTTTATTTTTATTTTGAACTAAGAAAGGCAGATTTACTAAGGAAAGATACATTGTAAAGGGCACAATGGGGCAGGACAACAGTAAGAGTATCTGCTGTCAAGAAATTAAACAAAACAAAAATGAGAAAATGGGAAAAAGACTTGAGAAGACATTTCTCTAAAGATTACAAATGTCAATAAGCACATGGAAAAATGCTCAACACCATTAGTCATCAAATAAATGCAAATCAAAGCCCTGA
>NW_007058875.1:0-807 GCF_000164805.1 Carlito syrichta
TCCTATGTATCTATCTTAATTTCTATAAAAGTTTCTAATTCCTAAGCCTGATATATAAGGCTGATCATCAGTAATAAACTTTCCAAAATAAAACCCAAATACAAACTGTAATTGTGCTAAAGCCAAAATCACAATCAGTAGAAAATGGGAACAATGAAATTTCAAAAGTTAGCTGTATTCTAATAAAACCTTAAAGTATCATGTTTGATCATGCTTGGACTAGCATAATTCCCTGACGTAGCATGACCTATTCTAAAATACTTTCTATGAATAAAATAAGTTCAGTTTCTATTATAAGTAGAAAAAACTTACACTAATTATAACTAAAGAACCGTATTAAAAGAATGCCACCCAGCCCAAAATGGATGCTGGGCCCTTAAAAATGTGGCCCAGCCCAAAGTTCGTGCTGGGCCATTTCTGGTAACCCTAGATAACCATCTAAAGCTGGAAACAGCTCTCTAAATGTATATACTAATTCTACAAATATATTTTTAAATCTTATAAAGAAGCTTGTATCATGTATAAGTCTCCCAAATGTGATCTGAGTTTGAACTGTGTTAATAAAGCCGAAACCACAGTCTGTGAGAAACGGGAACAATGGATCCCTAGAGTCAGCCATGCCCATCATGTTCTCAGAGCTTCATGCTTAGATCATCAAAATCCCTGCCAGTGGGTAATGCTAAACAACAAGGAAAGGAGGAGGGAATGGCCTTCAGGTCCTGAACCAGCCTGGTGTCTCAAGGTCCGTAGCCCGCCTGGATCCCTAACGCTCAGGCAGCCTCCATGGCTGGCTCCCAACAATTTATA
>NW_007058876.1:0-791 GCF_000164805.1 Carlito syrichta
CAAGTTGCCTGGGCTGGTCTTGGTCTCACGGGCTCAGGCAATCCACTCGCCTCGGCCTCCTAATGTGCTGTGATGACAGGCTGAGCCACCGAGTCCGGCCTGCAACATTATTTTTTAATTTATGTAGAGGCTTTAGACATCTCTATTTCACAGAAATTTATCAATAAGAAAACTATGCCCAGTTCAAACTTCTCTCTAGAGGCATGGATTATCCATGATGCCATTTGACCTTTATGAAGAATTAGGAGTCAAACCATGCTGTTACTTAGTAGTGTTCATCACAAGTCACAGTCTAGGGCATATTTATGTGAAGTGTTTGTGCATGGCGGCCCCTCTTCAAGGGAAGGGTAGGAGTACCAGGATTTCAGGCCTGGACTGTGGTATTGGTTTCACATTATGTGTTTGGGAATGATCTCATCATTTTAGCTATTAGATAACTCTAAAATTGCATTGTCCAAGAGACAATAAATGTATTTGCTAAGAAAGAGATACTGAAACTAGACCCTTTAGTTTCAAATCCCAACTCTACTCTGGGCAAATTGGGATAGTAATACAATTGTTGATTTTATAACACTGATTTGAGGCTCAAACAAACTCATAAATATAGCAGAATCATGGTTCATGTGGGTACTGTTAATAATCCCATGTTAACTGATTATTGTAATTCATGCTGGCTGGATTTCAGTACATAGATAATGAAAGGATTTTGGTGCCAGTAATGACTCCACACCCAGTCAGAACCCAAGAGATTTATTAAGGGGAAGTTACAGGAAGGGACTGTAACCAAGGAA
>NW_007058877.1:0-781 GCF_000164805.1 Carlito syrichta
ATTCAAAATATTTATATTCTTAATTTTTATTAACAACCATTTCATATTTACGTATTTGTTTATTTTTATTTGAATTGATGATCACTCTATCACCCATACTGGAGGGCTGTGGCACACTCACAGCTGCCACAGCCTTGACCTGCTGGGCACAACAAGTGATACTTCTGCCTCAGCCTTCCAAGTAACTGGAACTACAGGCATGCACCACCATGCCTGACTTCGTTTTTGACTTATTGTAGGGAAGAAGCCTAACTCAGTTGCTGGTACTGAAACCCTGAGCTCAGAAAATCCTCTTGTCTTAGCCTCCCACACTGCTGGGATTATAAGCTTGAGCCACCACACCCAGCCTAACAACTATTTTATTAATATCTATTTACCTTGACTAGGAAGAATTTCAATAATCTATATTTTCAAATGTTTTCATATAGTCACATACTATTTAAAAATTAATTACGTCTTTGAAAGTCCCCTTTTGGAACAATGAAGTTTAACTGTGGCTTAAATCCTCCAACAGCTTAAACTGTGTGTTTAGTCTTGAAAAGAGCTATTCCTATTTCCTGATCATTGGGTTTTCAAATCATTTTCTTATTCTTGATTGGTCTGAAGTTTTGGTTGGAGGAGCTTCATTAAGTTACAAATGCTTCCTTTGTATTTGGAAAGCCAATTAATAGCTTTCTGATTTTTAAATATTGCATTACTAAAGTAGCTTATGAAGAATACTTTTATTTTACATTCAGTAAGTGTTTGGTGAATATTTACTTTGTACCTTACTTATGTCCAC
>NW_007058878.1:0-955 GCF_000164805.1 Carlito syrichta
CAGATGAAATGAGTAGACCTGGATTTATCACTGAGGTGAGTCAGAGGAAAGGCTCATCAAATTCTGAACTCCAACTCAGGCTGTGGGAAGGGTACTGTTCTATGCCTTGATAACATCTTGATGTAAGTTAGTTAGAAGTCATGATACCAAGTAGCCACAGATTGAAAAAACTCTTGCTGGAAAGAACCAGGGAGTTTTGTTTTCAAGCCCCTTCTCTTCACTGCTCCCAGGGGAGGAAACACCTCCTTTAAAAAAGCCACATTTTTTTCTCTGTGGTCTAGAGAAACTCACATTTGCCTAATTTCCTCTGCTCTGGGACTGGGTGAATTAAGAGCGAAACCATGAGATATTTTATACTTAGAGTGCTATATGTGTGTTCCAAACTTTCCTCTCCACAGGAAGAAGCTGGGTGTTGGGGATTTCTTCCTAATTTTATGCCTGAGTCCCTGGTGTATTCCTAAGTGTGCCTCAGCTTTTCCTACTGGTTTTATATTAATGCTGTATCAGTTAATAGTAGACAGGAGTCTCTCAAATTATTTTTGACTTTCTCTTAGACAGAATTTATCTGTGAACACATGTTTGTTTAAATTTTCTATGGGTAGAGGAAGATTCAGAAGCCACCTCTTCTGCCATGGTGCTGATATAATATACCTCAAGGCTTTTAGATTATTAATCCTCAAACAAATTATAAAATGGAGATTATTCTTCCTTTTTTGTAAACATAAAAATTCAAGATTAAGAAATGTCAAGTCGTCTTCCACAGTTTATGTATCTAATAGGTGACAGAGCTAGGTTTACCAATTTTTGACAGACAACTTATGGTATTTATTATAAAATCTTGGAATTTGACTTCATACCTACTTTAAGATTCTGAATATTTCTGAGGTTTATTCATTTTTTTCTGGATTTGCATTGCAGAAATAAATGGGAAGGTTTAACATACAGGAATGGGGGA
>NW_007058879.1:0-957 GCF_000164805.1 Carlito syrichta
TCCCCCATCCCTTCTTTTACCCCTCCCCAAAAAGATGAAATGAAATGACCTGGATTATTTGATTAAATTAGGGTCTTAAATATAATATGACTAAAATAAAACAATTATTTGTATTATTTAGTTAAAGCATGAAAAGAAATATTTTGGTTTGTACATCACCAGTAGATATTCAATTTTCAAATGATTCCTTACAACATTCTTGAAGTATGCTAGTGGAATGAAATAAATTCTGAACATTGACTTTTTCCTTTCCCTACTTTTACCTCTTTAATGAGAGGTATCAAGCAATAGTCCCTGGGTCGCTACAAATCAAATTTCTATTTTTCTTCTGCTTTCTCTTATTCTCACTTTTCCATAATTTCCTTCTGTTGGTTTTAAAAAATAATTTTTGGTGTGACTTTATCACATATCTCTCTGGTTTTTCTCTTTCTCTGTCATTTATCTCAAATTATAATCATTTCTTCTTCTGTATCTTTTATATGCAGATGTTCTTAGAACTTTACTTTTAAATAATTTAGCACAAGCCGGGCTTGGTGGCTCAGCCTGTAATCCCGTGCCTTTGGGAGGCTGAGGTGAGTGCATTGTCTGAGCCTGTGGGTTTGAGACCCACCTCGGCAACTTGGCAAGACCTCATCTCCACAATAAATCAAAAATCAGCTGGGTGTGGTAGTGCATGCCCGTAGTTCAGCTACTTGGAAAGCTGAGGTGCAAGTCTCACCAGAGCCCAGCAGGTCAAGGCTGTGGTGGCGGGGAGCAGCCACTGCACTCCAGTCTGGGTGACAGAGTGAGACTCCAACTCAAAATAATAATAATAATAATAATAATAACAGCACAATATCTGTCAAATGCATTCAGTTCACTCACTGGGATTGCATTTTTCATAGATGCTAAATAAGGTTCTAAAATCAGTCATCATATAAAAAGAAAATCACGTAGAGTCTATTTTGTGCATGAATA
>NW_007058880.1:0-964 GCF_000164805.1 Carlito syrichta
CACTCACCTTGGCCTCCCAAAGCACGGGATTACAGGCTGAGCCACTGAGCCCGGCCAAATTACAGATTTTTTGAATTAGCGTGAGGGTGTCAGTCCCAGTCTAAAGACCATCTGTGACTAAACAAAATATCTCAAGATTGGTTTGGATTGGAAGTACAGGGAAGGTGACTTTACCTAGGCCAGATTTTACCTAAAAGATATTAGTAGCAATCAAATCAAAGAAGTCAATGTGAATGATATGTTGCAAGGTAAGCTCCGCTAGCATTTAAGCTCTCTGCTGGCATGAGTGTTGTTAATTTTGCAAGCTTTTGTGTCCCCCTCCCCTCAAAGTGTGCCTGTTCTGTAGTAGGCACTAACACACCCTAGTTAAACGAATGACTAGGAAGGTCAACAGTTTTAAGCTTTGAGAAATAAATACCTAAACAGGACAAGTGACAGTTTAGTGGCTGAGAGGACCAGATGCCAATGGGATACCAATGGGATAAAACCATGAATTCAGTCAAATGTTCAAGAAAGAGGTCATAAAAAATTAGTTGTAAAATGTCCAATCCTATTGGATAATTGTCAAGTGTCATGCAATAACATTCCAGACACTCTGCAGTGACTGAGTTAAGAAATGAAACTTCAGACTATTTATGAGGTACTTGAGCTGGGAATTCAAATCCCTAAGCTCATCCTCTTCTGTTACCATTCTGTCCAGTGACATTAGGAACAAACAGGCAACCTCACTATGTTTATTGGCTTTCAAAAAATATGTTTTCAAGGCTTATATACACAGCCACCCAGCTGCTTGGTTAGGCCAATGCAATGAGGGATATTTTACATATTTCTATTGGTGACCCATGCCACAGGCTGTCCAGACTCTATCATAGATATAGTCACTTGTGTCTTCAATCTAATCAGATCAGAGAGCCAGTTCAGAAACCCAAATCAGTACAGCCACCTCATTATTAAAATCTGTTTT
>NW_007058881.1:0-4923 GCF_000164805.1 Carlito syrichta
TTAGAAGCAAAGGCATAATTGGCAATCTACTCTTTGTTGCTGTCCCTGTCCTCTCTTCTACTCCCCTCAATTGCTGCAGACTTGATTTTATAAGAATACACCTTGTCATGTGTTCCCTTTTCATCAATTTACTAAATCTTTGCTCTTTTTTTAACCAAAATTTAGCTGGATACTATGAGGAAACAGTCCCAACAAATGGTTCCAGTCCTCTGAATAGCAAGATGAGGAAGGTTTCCACAGGAGCAAGGAGGATTTGTTAAGGCTACTAAACGTCACAAAAGAAGGTTTGAGATGCATTCCTGGTGCCAATACCAAGAGAAAAGGCAAGGAATAAAACCACCATCAATGACAAGGAATCCTGATGAAAGAGATGCTGAAATGGTAACCCTTAAGTCTATCCACATCCTCCTAGCAATGTCATAGACCACTGCATAGGACAGTGGGTGTGTGACTTCTACATTTGAGTCTCTCTCTTCCACACAAAAAGGCACATTTTATAAGCTCCTTCAATGTACTGTTGTAGAGCACTAATCTGCTTAACTATGTTTGTTCACTTTTGAATTCACTTTTAAATTGTTCACTTTTGAGTACATAATTTTGCAAAAAGGGAAAAGGGTTTTAAAAACCTGGGAGGAAGAAGACAGGTCAGAAAGAAGATGAAGCATATATCTATGATGTTTTGATTTTCCTTAACTTAGATTCCCCCCATCTCCACATTTGTACAGGGTAGATTGAAATAACTGCTGTTACCTGGCACAGAGTACAACAATTTTTATATATATTACTGCATTTTGTTTCATCTGAATATGATTTATCCTTTGCAAATTTGAATTTCAAATTTTGGTTTTCCAAGACTTTGGTTGTCCACCATTTAAGTCAATGAGACCTTCATCATTAGTAACTAACAGAGTTCTGTAATACGTTATTAAGGCCATAGTTCCACTCCAGTAAATAACTGTTCAAATTTCTCTGTACCTTGGGCCCTGTCCTGAACAAAACTGATTGAGCACAACAAATGACAAACTGATTTCCAGCCCATGAGGAGCTTGACCTCTTCGTTTCTTTCTGTCCATTGCTTGTTTCTTCTTCTATTTTTTTTTTTTTTGACTTGCAGTCTCACTCTGTGGACCACACTGGAGTGCAGTGGCCTCTCCCAGACACTGCAGTGTCGACCTGCTCAGCTCCATTGATCCGTCCAACTCAGCCTTCCGAGGAGCTGGAATTACAGACATCTGCTACAATGCCTGGCTGATTTTTTAATTTATTGTAGAGATGAGGTCTCGCCAAGTTGCCCAGGTGGGTCTCGAACCTGCAGGCTCAGGCAATCCACTCACCTCAGCCTCCTAAAGGAGCTTTACAGGTTGAGCCACCGAGTCTGGCTGTTTTTTGTTTTTGTTCTTTTTGTTTTGTTTGTTTTGTTTTTGTTTTGAGATGGAGTCTCACTCTGTCGCCCAGACTGGGAGTGCAGTGGCCACTTTCGGCCACTGCAGCCTCGACCTGCTGGGCTCTGGTGATCCTTCCCTCAGCATTCCAAGTATCTGGAACTACCACACCTGGCTAATATTTTGATTTATTGTAGAGATGAGGTCTTGCCCATGGCTCTTTTCTAATGTTATATTTGTGTGCGATCTACAAACTCCAATTTTGCATCACCTTGGAGATTTGTTGTCAGAAGATACATCCTTCTGTAACAGCCTCTTGCATCCCTTTCTGGTCATGGCCCTTCCTCGGAAAATGCTTAATGACTCCTTGGTGACTGACTGTCAGTCTGGTATGGCTCCAGGTCCCTCCTTTCGTGGGCACTACTCTCAAGAGCAGCCTTCACTGGATCAGGCTTAGTTCCTAGATCTCACACCCTCTTCTGTGTCCTGGTGTCAAAGAGTTCAATGGAGCACATGCTGGCACAAGAACAAAGGATACAACATATTCAAGTTCAAGTGTCTCTATTATTACCCTATACTATTCTGCAATAGAACTTCAGTAGACGTTTGAACTCCTATGTAGGTTAATTAATCAGGACAGAGGCTCGAATCACTTTACAATGGGGTCTTCAACCCACTGTGGTTGAAGAAATAGGGAGGAGCAGCAAGAAAGCAAAACGAGAAAGCTTGACAGGATTGGCCTTCTTTTAAATTATGGGAAATAACATGGAAGATATATTTGAAAGCATTATAACACTTCACTGAGAATAAAAGACTTCTTTACATATTTTCAGTAAACAAATTTTGGATTTTCCCACTGATTTCCTTCCAGTGGTGTCATTAGTCTTTACTTCACTCTGTGTCTTGGGATCATGGGATGACCTTGTGTCATTGTTTCCTGTATCATCATGCACAGCATTTCTCCTTTATGTTGATCATTCTTGTTATGAAAAGAGAATCTGTTGTTTTGAGATGACTATGACAGAAATGCATATGAAGTGAACTCATGGCTGACCCTAAGGCATAGTAGAAGAGACGTGGGAAGTTTAGCCTACACACATGTCTACTCTCACGAAGCACACACATTATCAGAAGGCTGTTGCTGCTCTGACTTCATAACTGAAATGTCACACCAACCTATCTCTTAGGGTTTGAGTTGAGTGGCTCATTGACAAGCCCACGTCGCTTTTCCTGCCTCTGTGCTGTATGGTACACTGAGAATTTCCAAAAAATTAAATCAGGCCAAAATACAGAGACCAATTACCTCTTTAGTAGAGTCTATTTCCAAGGCTTGCAATAACCCCCCTCCCCCCAAAATATAAAGTGACTTGTCTCATCTTCACTCACCAGTCATGGTATTGGAGAAAAGGTTCAGGATTACACACCCTTTGGGGCAGAATGGCCTTTGTCACAATCCTTTGCAGAAATATGAGACAGCAACCTGGTTCCCAAGTCTTCCCTCATGACTTTCTGTGGAAAGGCGTTTATCTAATCCATATTCATGATTGTAACCTCTTTAGGTAATCAGCCCACACTAACTTTCCCTTGAAGAGTGAAGACTCACCATTCACTCAATCTTTGACTCATCAAACAGTTTTGTGTAAAATAAAACAGAATGATCTAAAGCAGAAGAATGGTCAGTGCACTGCACTTCAGCCTGCAACAGATTGGGACCCCAACACACACACACAAAAAAACAAGATAAAGAAAAGAGAGAGGGAGAAAAAAAAAAGCCTAGCACCTGATAACTTCACTGCTGAATTTTTCCAACCAGATAAAAAACAAATATAAGTTTAATTCATACTCTTCACAAAAAAAGGAAGAGGAGGGAATAATTCCCAACTGACTACATGAGGCCAGAATTAGTCTGATAACAAAACAAGATAGACACACGTAAAGAAAAAACAAACAAAGAAAATCACAGAAATATCACTGATGGACACAGGCATGACAAAGTCTTTGCAAAAAACCAACCTGTTAAATTCAACACTACGTTTTTGCATGTTGTTAGAAATAGCAATTGAATTAGATTTTGGCCTTCTCTATCTTCATTAGTTAAGGGGTATAAGTTTCTTAATTATATTCTCTACTTTTGCAACCACATAATCTTAATTTTTTAATAGAGGAAGAATATTAAAATAATAATAAAATTGTCCTTTTTCTGCTTACTGTCTGACTAAAGAAACAAAATTTCTGGCAGTTAGGTGAAGGTAAATATTAACTTAATTATCAGGATATTATATATTAGCCTCATTTTAGCATAATTGTATGTATTTCAAAAAAAGTAGCTTGTTTTACTTCTTTTATCGCAGTATATAAAGTCATTATGGTAAGCATGAATTTGGTTTTGAGAAAAATTTGATTTTCTACATGCAACCATGTTAATGTACATTTTTCATTGTTCATCATTTTCTGACGGCACTCAAATATGTTTTTCAAACTTGTGGATGAACATTTGTATTGTTTTGAGTACTTAGCTATGAAACTATGAAGACATAAGTATTATAGTCCATGTCTTTTCATTACATAGAGGATGATTTCTTTCAAATGTATTCCTAAGGTTGCAGTTTCTATACTGTAGGCTGTTAGCACATGAACAGCTAACCCCAAAGTGTTTTGCAATGTAAGGTCTAACTTACACTTCTAACAGTATAGACATGTGTAATGCCTCTTTCTTCATAATTTTTCCAACATTATACATTTTTCATTTTTCAAGGTTTTTTTTTAATTTTGGGGTTTGATTGTTAGAGTCAGAGTCTAACTCTGTTGCACAGAGTAGATGGTCACAGACAGTGCAGCCTCGAACTGCTGGGCTCAGGTGACTCTTCCACCTCAGTCTTCCAAGTAGCTGGAACTACAGGCTCATGCCGTCAAACCTGGCTAATAGTTTGGTTTATTGTTGAGCTCAGGAAGAAAAAAACTGAAGGTGGATCACAGGGATCAGAGTTTGACATCAAAAGAAAGACTAAAGAATGCTGACTGGTGGAAGTTATCATAAATAGAGCAAAATTCAACGTAGCCACTGCACTTGTTATGCCTTCTTATGGCACGTTTTTCTACCAATTTGATGGGTGGGAGACAGGCCAGTTAGCTTTGTCTTGAGCAACAGTGCCATCGTGAGGAAATAGTTTCATGAGTAAATCAGAAACATCGATGCATGCCCTAGCCAATGAGAAAGAAAGGATTGAACAGAATTGGCAGAAGCCAGAGCCAGATGCAGAGATTTGGGGAAATTCTGGTGAATGAGGGGCCAAGACTGAGCCACCAGCTTCCAAGAGGTCTCAGCAAAGGCAAGAAGGAGCCAGGTTTTCATTTTCCTCAGATTTTGAGTAGTTCTAGACCATACCATTTGCAGTCAAGAGCGGGCTTGGAGGCATTTATCATATAAACAGGGTGTTTGGGGTTGTAGGCATCTTTTTTCTTTTTTTGAGTTGGATTCTCACTCTTGTCACCCAGGCTAGAATGCAGTGAGGTGCTCATGGCCATCGCAGCCTCCAACTGG
>NW_007058882.1:0-1385 GCF_000164805.1 Carlito syrichta
GAAGCTGCCCTTCCATGTCCTCTGCATTTATTTAGGTCTACTCCGTTGCCTCTGCACATCAGAGCCCACCCTCAATGTCCCCATGATGATAGCAGGATGCTCAGATGAAATCCCATTACCACTTGCTCCATTCTGAAGCTCTCTTTCCCCCAGTGGGAATCTGTGGGACCTGTGGTCCACTCTCTTAGGAATAAGCTGAGTGACTGGCAGGTGAATCATGACTTCTCATGTGACCTAGGATGCTTCTTAGTGGACAGAGCTAGGTGAGTTTAACCTCCTGCACTGATAAAATTTAGTTTCCACAATAGCTATGGGTACGTCAACCAAAATGCTCTAGGGGAGACACACATTCCTGTGGAGGTTTGGGGAAGAAGGGTCTCCTTTTCCTGTCTCCCTTGTCTTTCTCAGATGCTGCTGATGGCAGAGTCAAGTTCAGAAGAGTCCAAGAGACTTCTGCCCGTCTGTCTCCATCTATTAGCATTGCTGCAGACAAGTACCATGGGCAGAAAGGAGGGGCTTCAACAACAGAAATTCATTGTCTAACAGTTCTGGAGGCTCAAAGCCCAAGACCAAGGTGTTGGCATTGTTGATTCCTTCTGTGGTCTCTCTCCTTGACTTACAGACCAACCAGCTGCCTTCTTGTTATGTCCTTACATGACGTGTCCTCTGCACATGGATGTCCCTGGTATCTTTCTGTGAGTCCAGATGTCCTCTTTTTATTAGGACACCAGTCAGATTAAAGTCCATTCTAAAGGCCTCATTTTACCCTAATATCTTCTGCAAAGCCTTATATCCAAATATGGAGACATGATGGTATACTAGAGGTGGAAACTTCAACACATGAGCTTGGAGGGGTGCAAATCAAACCATGGCACCATCCATGACCATCCATGGCCACCCATGACCACCTGTATTCTGTCCACCCAGGCAACACCAGAGCTCACTCACTGGACCTACATTCATTGCTAACACTGCAATGTGTCCATTATTTTGGGCCAAAAGTTCATAGAAGCTCTGGAGTTTCTCCTCTTCACTGTTAAACAAAAATGAAAATATGTCACATGTAGAATGATCTGTATCTATATATGATACAGATATACTGTATGCTAAAGCTTTTCAATTTTGCTTATTATAAAGTTAAATTTGCCACCTTGATACAGTTTATTCATCTATAAAATTAAAACTTGAGTTTGTCTGACTTTATATACACACTAGATAAGAAGAGTCTCACATTTGAAGAAAGTACATTTGAGACAACCAGTACATTTGAGACAACCCTGGGTCCCAAGTGACACCCCCTTTCTCCCCATTGATTCTCTGGTGGTCAATAAACTGGCTGAATACTTTTGTAAGCAAAGGAGGCAGCATGTTGCTCCTGCTGTATG
>NW_007058883.1:0-1019 GCF_000164805.1 Carlito syrichta
CCCACCTTCCCTCAAAACAGAATTGAAGAGGGGGAGGGAAAGGGGTAAAGGTAGAAAAATCTACAGAAATGAAGAAAAACCAAAAGAAGAGTATGGGTCTCTCCCAGACGCCTGGGAGAGCAGACACTGAGAAAACTGACTTTGGAATACAAACAATGAAAAGTCCCCAGAATGAAGGGTCTCAAAATGCAAATGTAGATATCAAAACAATAATGGAGAGATTAAAAAGAATTGAGGAGACACAAGAAGAAACTAAGAAGGAGCTGATATCTGAGATAACAGTAATAAAGAATACTGTGAATGAAATAAATAACAAATTGATAAGCATGGAAAGCAGAATTACCCAAACAGAAGAAAGAATCTCAGAGCTTGAGGATCAAAATATAGAAATAACCCAAACTCTTAAAAACACAGAAAATAAGCTAAAAAAGACAGAACAAAACCTTCAAGAGATGAGTGACTACCTCAAGAGGCCTAACCTAAGAATAATCGGACTCCCTGAGGCAGAAAGAGAAACAGAGACCACATTGGAACAAACTTTCCACGAGATCATTCAAGAAAATTTCCCTTATCTAATCAGTGATACAAAAATTCAAACACAAGAGATTCAGAGAACCCCCGCAAGACAACAAATGAGAAGATCAACTCCTAGACACATAATAATTCGCCTAAATAAAAAAATCCTAAAGGCAGCAAGAGAAAAAGCCCAGATCACCCACCATGGAAGACCAATCAGAATAGCAGCAGATTTATCTGCAGAAACCCTGCAGGCTAGGAGAGCTTGGAGCCCTATCTTCAAAGTCCTAAAGGATAAACAATTTCAACCAAGAATAACCTACCCAGCCAAGCTAAGCTTCATCAGTGAGGGAGAATTAAAATCTTTCCCAGATATCCAATCCCTAAGAACTTATGCAGCCACAAAACCATCTCTACATGAAACACTTAAGAAAGTACTAAACACAGAAGAAAAGGAAAAAGAATGTTCTTCACAGAGTACAGGAAAGATAAATATACACGAC
>NW_007058883.1:2284-3216 GCF_000164805.1 Carlito syrichta
TTCTGACATCACACAACCTACCTAGGTTGGAACAAGAAGAAATTGAGACCCTAAATAAACCAATACAATCAAGGAAATCGACCACGTAATAAGAAAACTTCCTACAAAAAAAAAGCCCTGGTCCAGATGGCTTTCCAGCAGAATTCTACAAGACATTTAAGGAGGAGCTGATACCAATCCTACTGAAGGTATTCCAGGCGATTGAAAAAGATGGAACTCTCCCCAAATCATTTTACGAAGCCAACATCACATTGATACCCAAGCCAGGTAAAGATCCAACAAAGAAAGAGAACTACAGGCCAATATCTTTGATGAACATAGATGCTAAAATTCTCAACAAGATCCTAGCAAACCGGATTCAGCAATACATCTCAAAAATCATCCATCATGACCAAGTAGGCTTCATTCCTGGCATGCAAGGCTGGTTCAATATTCGTAAAACCATAAATGTAATTAAATACATCAACAGATGTCAAAACAAAAACCACATGATCATATCACTAGATGCAGAAAAAGCTTTTGATAAAATCCAGCACCCCTTCTTGATAAAAACCCTTGAACATCTAGGCATACGGGGAACATACCTCAAAATAGTAAAAGCCATCTACGAGAAACCCACAGCCAGCATACTCCTAAATGGACAAAAATTGGAACCAATTCCCCTGAAAACTGGAACTAGACAAGGATGCCCACTCTCTCCCCTCCTGTTCAACATAGTATTGGAAGTCCTGGCTAAAGCAATCAGAGAAGAGGAGGCAATCAGAGGTATTCAAATAGGAAAAGAGGAATTCAAGTTATCTCTCTATGCAGATGATATGATGGTGTACCTTGAAAACCCAAGAGAATCTGTCAAAGGCCTCCTTACATTGATAAAAGCCTTTGGCAAAATCTCAGGATACAAGATAAATGTACAAAAGACAATCGCATTCTCT
>NW_007058884.1:0-594 GCF_000164805.1 Carlito syrichta
CTACCCTACTTCTTTCAAATTACAAATGAAGAAGAAAACGTTTATACCAGATCCCTGAATCCATGGCCAGTCATTAGAAAGGAATTCTTGTTTCTATAGCCTTAATCACTTTTTTCCACACCCAAATAAAAACACATACCCTTATTTTATTGAAATGTGCTTAGATAAAATATCCTATTGCTGATTTTTAATTAACTTATTTTTGAAATATATCCCAGTTGACTCAATTTGATATGTTTCATTGAGTATAGATAGCAACTGTATACTACTGCTTAAAATGAATTGTCCCGATTTGTGTCTTTTTCCCTGCAGCGGTATGTGTAGATCTCTGGCATGTTTCCTTTCTGACCATGTTTGCGTTTTCTCATGTGTTAGTGTTACGTTGGAGTTGTTGAAATGTATCAGACACCTACTCTGCACAATGAATGGTACCTGCTGTCAATCTCTCTCTTGTGGGGGCGGGGCTCCGGGTCCCTCGCCATTGCGGGGCTGCAGCGCCCTGGCGTGAGGACGGCGCGTCGCGTCCCGGCCGCGTGACCTGCTGGGTTGACGCGATCCTTCCTCAGAATCCTGCCCGCGAGCACCGAGGCGCAA
>NW_007058885.1:0-822 GCF_000164805.1 Carlito syrichta
GAGATCCGGACCTCAATGAGACTCTGGACCAAATGGACTTAATTGATACCTATAGAACACTCCATCCAAAGACTACAGAATACACATTCTACTCATCACCACATGGAACATATTCTAAGATCGACCACATAATTGGACACAAATCAAGTATAAGTAAATTTAAAAGGACTGAAATTCTGCCATGCACCTTTTCGAACCACAGTGGAATAAAAATAAACATTGACACCAACAAAGTCCCCCCAAAACCCACAAAGACATGGACACTAAACAGCATGATGCTAAATAACTCCTGGGTCAATGATGACATCAAAATAGAGATCAAAAGATACCTGGAAACAAATGAAAATAAAGAAACATCTTACCAAAATCTCGGGGATGCCTTAAAAGCTATAATAAGAGGGGAATTTATATCCCTACAAACTCACATGAGGAAAATGGAAGGAACAGAAACTGACAACCTAACAAGCCACCTAAAGAAGCTGGAAAAGCAAGACCACAAAAACCCTAATTTCAGCAGAAGAATCCAGATCACCAAAATAAAAGCCCAAATCCAGGACATAGAAGACAAAAAGATAATACAAAAAATCAATGAAACAAAAAGCTGGTTCTTCGAAAGGGTAAACAAGATTGATGGTCCCCTAGCTAGACTGACCAAGAAAAAACGAGAAAAAAACCCAATAAGCATAATCAGAAACACAAAAGATGAAGTCACATCTGACCCTGAAGAAATACAAAAGATCATTAGAGACTACTACGTACACTTGTATGGAAACAAACTTGAAAACCAGAAGGAAATGGAAGACTTTCTGACATCACACAACC
>NW_007058886.1:0-837 GCF_000164805.1 Carlito syrichta
CAACATTGTATTAAGAATTAAACATAGTCTCTGTAACTAGTTAACATCAGAACTCATGAACATATTTTCAAAATCAGATGTGAAATTACGTGATAAGAATCAGTGGAGGCTGGGATCGGTGGCTCAGCCTGTAATCCCGTGCCTTGGGAGGCCGAGGTGAGTGAATTGCCTGAGCCTGCGGGTTCGTGACCCATCTGGGCAGCTTGGCGAGACCTCATCTCTACAATAAATAAAAAATTAGCTGGGCGTGGTAGCGTGCACCTCTAGTTCCAGCTACTTGGAAGCCTGAGGTGGAAGGATCGCTGGAGACCAGCAGGTCAAGTCTACAGTGGCACTCCAGTCTGGGTGACAGAGTGAGACTCCAACTCAAAAAAAAAAAAAAAAAAAAAGAACCAGTGGTAAAAATTATCAACAAAATTATCAGAATATAGTCATATTTATATCGTATTCTAAACAAGATATCCTGTAACATTCTCAGGCTTCCAAGAACATGATCATACATCCTCAAGTGTCCACAGTCTATAGTTTGAGAAATCTTGACCTAAACCAACCGTATTCCTTTTATAAATGAATGTTTGTCACCAGAGTTCTTGTGACTTACCCAGTTTATAAAGACAGTATGATATCGGATATCTGGGATCAGGACTGGACTGTTGAATAAATGCTAAGTGTGTTCATGTGTGTTCTTTATTCAAATTTCCCTACTCTCCAAGAGGAAGATAGACATTTTGGATTCCTTAGAACCTGTTCTCTGTCATGGTAAAATTATTCAACCAGCCTACACAAAGTTAATGAGACGATACCATATATGTGTAGGGGTAATTTAAATTTTGCTTT
>NW_007058887.1:0-797 GCF_000164805.1 Carlito syrichta
AATCTTACTTGGAAACAGGAGAAAGACTCCAAAAAAGCAAAACTGTCTTTTGGAGAGTGGGTTCCTTGTAGTACAAATGCCCCCCACTAGGTAAGTGGCTTAGGAACCCAACAGCATCAGTGTGTCAGCTAGTGTACTGAGAGGTTGCGTTCAGCTTCAGTGAATTTTTGTTATGATTCTTTCAACACATTTGCCCATTTCATGATAGGTGATTTACAAGTGTGTCTGTCCACACCATTGAATGTTCAGCAGTTTTTTACCAAAAGAAGCAGGAAGCTAATGCCCCACCTTCCCTATTCACCTGATCTCATTGTAACCAAATTTTTCTTTGTTTCCCCAGATGAAAAAAGTCCTCTAAGTGAAACATTTTGCCAATGTAGAAGAGGTGAAATAAAAAATGTCAGAGGCACTAGAAGGCACCAAAATGGATGAGCTCAAAAACTGTTTTGAGCAATGAAAAAAGTGTCTCAATAGATATATTGCATCACACAGAGAGTATATTGGTGGTAACTGAAGTCTAAACATGTAAAGACAAATACAAAACATTTTATAAATAAATGCCTTTTTTGGGGTCCCTCCTTTTAGAATTGCTTTGGATATAATTAGTTAAGATGAGGTCATATTGGAGCAATGTGGGTCTCTAATGCAATATGACTAATGTTCCTATAAGAAGAGGAAATCTGGGCACAGACAGCAACAAAGAATGAGCCAGAGGAGATGAAAACAGAGATGGGGGTGATGCATTTACAAGTCAGAGAATACATAAACTGCTGGCACACCACCAGCAGCTGGGGAAA
>NW_007058887.1:2065-3086 GCF_000164805.1 Carlito syrichta
TTAATAAAAGGAAAAGGAAAAAGGAAAGAGGGAGGGAAGGACAGAATAGGATGAGAGGAAGGAAGAGGGAAGGAGGCAAGGAATAGCTGGTTACAGTTGTGTGCTTCTGATGACCCTATGACACCCTGAGCTGCCCCAGGAGTGCAGAGAGTTGGGACTTCCATGAGGTTTTGGAGGAGAGGGTATGAGGAAGGAGACATCATCGATCAGCATGTCTGTCTGCCCTGGCCCAGCATGGGACCTGCCAAAGAGATGACAGGTTCTTGTCTGAATTTATGACACACTACTGAGCGACTTAGATGAGCCACTGAACTCAAACCTAGAGATAATGTCAGAATGTCTCCCACTTGTGAGATGATCACTGATCCTTAACCACCTTCTCATGGCCAGAGTGGTGATGCGTGTGCTGTTGTAGTTAGCAGCTGATGAGAGGCAGGAGTTGGTTCACATGTTCTGGCTTCATGGCAACTGTTTCTTGGCCATAAACAATGCATACATCCCAAGGCTTGGGGCCCACATACATTTGCATGATGGGCTGAACCACTGTGGATTTCTTCTCCTACAAAACCTAGAATATGGGACTTGGTTGACAGCCTTGAAACATGCATGCCAGAAACGATGTCAAGATGGTGGTGTTGGCACACCTACTGCATACAGCAGGAGCAACATGCTGCCTCCTTTGCTTAAAAAAGTATTCAGTCAGTTTATTGACCACCTTAGAATAAATGGGGAGAAAGGGAGTGTCACTTGGGACCCAGGGTTGTTTCAAATGTGCTGGTTGTCTCAAATGTGCTTTCTTCAAATGTGAGACTCTTATCTAGTCTGTATATAAAGTCAGACAAACTCGAGTTTTATTTTTATAGATGAATAAACTGCATCAAGGTGGCAAATTTAACTTATAATAAGCAAAATTGAAAAGCTTTAGCATACAGTATATCTGTATCATATATAGATACAGATCATTCTACATGTGACATATTTTCATTTTTGTTTAATAGTGAAGAGGAGAAACTCCAGAACT
>NW_007058888.1:0-2588 GCF_000164805.1 Carlito syrichta
CCTGCACTTCATTGGCAGTCTGTATACACTGGCTTTGTGCGTGCTCTCCTCCCTGATTCTCAGAGCTCTCCTGTATATGCACTATACTAGGCGGGGAGCATTTGGTGACCAGAGTGCGACTTCAGCTGCTGCACTGACTGGATCCAGATCTCCACAGCCATGGGTAGCCAAGCATGCTTCATTCAGCGGAGAATGCTGAAAAGTTTTCTCTTTTGACACGGGCGTCTCACACGGAATACAATGGCTCTGCGGGTTCATTTGCCAACGAGGCCCGAGAGCCATTGTTTGCTTTCCGGAAAACAACAGTCTTCCATGGGAGACATTCCTCCAAACGGCACGTCACTGAATGGGGGGGCAACAAGTATTATAGTGGCTTGGTCTTTGGCGTGACGCCTGATTCTCCCTGTTTTTCAGCGTGTATTAACCTACATTGAATGCAAAGGCCTAGCAGAGCTGTATGCAACGTTTCCTGTATACAAAGTGCACAACTCCATGGTGCCACACTGAGCGACATGACCGGTTCGCTGTCATCTTTGGGAAAGCATGATTTGTTCACCTACTGAATTCTAAAGTGTTTCTGATTTGACCTGTCCGTCTCCTATCCAAAGCCATTGCTCTTCCGTTGGCATTTACGAGGAAGAGCTGACAGGCTTGGCTTGCTGGCTGTGAGTGTGCATCAGCTTGGGAAATGCTGTGTCAAAGGTTTACTGCATTGTGATGTATTTTCCAGTAGTTTGATTCTTGTGTGCTGTACGGTGTAATACACGATTCTCAAAGTACGGCTTGAATGAGCATAGCCGAGCATGTTATGTCGATACTTCACATGTAGGAATGAGCATGTCAATGGTGTCAGACTGAGTGAAATGAGTGCTACACACTCACTTGTAGAAAAGCAGTGCTTGCCTTCTGTTTGAGCCCTGAAACGTTTTACCCCTTGGCGTTTCTCTAGGCTAGGAAATGCAGTCACTCTCGCGTTGGCCTTGCTGAATAAGCGTAGACGGCCTCTGTGAGGCTTGTTGTGCATGTGCATCTTCCCGGGGAAGGAGCTTTTCAAAATGTGCAGCGCTCTTTAGGGGCTATCTATGTTATTCTCACTTGGTGCATGCTGCAACACATGAGTCTGAGTCTCGCGGTTTTCTTCTCATTTGGACTTCGGCTGTGCAGAGCGCCTCTGTTTGAACTAAGAGTTCTCTCATGGGACACGCTTTGCCCATGTGCAGCTCTACGCTGCCACCCAGGGGGCGATGGGAACCCCACAGTGGAGCAAGAAGGCATTACTTGGTGAATTCCCTGGGTGCATTCTGAAATGTTTCTCCCTTTCAAATTTTTGTGTGGGAGGATACACAATTGCTCTGCCAAACGCATTGACGGAAAAGAGCTGACTGCCTTGGTGGTGCTTGTTTTGAATGTCCGTCTCCCTTGGAAAGTGCTGTGTGAGAAGTGTGCTGCACTGTGAGGTTCTGGCACTGAGTGTGCGTGCTGTCATTCCTCCTTCCCACTTGTTCCCTTTCGTGTATCTTACGCTCTACAGGGTGACTGCTTTGGCGTGCGGCTTGTCAACCTCTCCCATGCGGGAATGCTCATCTCCCCTGTGCCACAATGAGGGAGCTGAGACATTCACAGTTACTTGTGGGAAGGCATTATGTGTGACCCGGGGGAATTCTGAATTGCTCTTTCTTGACACCTTCTCCTGTCAGGGAAAGCAATGAGACTGTGGATTGCTGGTGGGAGTGGCCTTTCTTAGGCCTGGGGTGCACGGGCACCTTCCTGGCTTAAGTCTGTGCCCAATGTGTGCTGCAGTGTCACCTCTTTGTTGTGACTATTATTCTTCATTGCCGCCTGCTGTAACACCTCATTCTCACTCTTTCCCCTTGATTTGTGTTCCTTTCCATAGAGGGCCTTTGCGTACGAGCGTGAAACCTCCGTGTTTCACGGAGAGAAATCTGCAAGGCATAGTGCCGCAATGAGTGACACAAGTGCTCCACAGTCACGAGCAGGAGAGCATTATGTGTGGATGGGGAGAATTCTAAGTTGTTTTTCCCTATGGCGTTTAAACCTAATAAGGACTACCAAGGCTGTGCCGTTTTCATTGCCGAGTAAGCACGGAGAGCCTCTGTTACACTGGGGGTGATGCTGGGTCCTCCTGGGGACACGCTATTGAAGCCTGCGCTGCACTGCACTTCATTGGCAGTCTGTATACACTAGCTTTGTGCGTGCTCTCCTCCCTGATTCTCAGAGCTCTCCTGTATATGCACTATACTAGGCGGGGAGCATTTGGTGACCAGAGTGCAACTTCAGCTGCTGCACTGACTGGATCCAGATCTCCACAGCCATGGGTAGCCAAGCATGCTTCATTCAGCGGAGAATGCTGAAAAGTTGTCTCTTTTGACACGGGCGTCTCACACGGAATACAATGGCTCTGCGGGTTCATTTGCCAACGAGGCCCGAGAGCCATTGTTTGCTGTCCGGAAAACAACAGTCTTCCATGGGAGACATTCCTCCAAACGGCACGTCACTGAATGGGGGGCAACAAGTATTACAGTGGCTTGGTCTTTGGCGTGACGCCTGATTCTCCCTGTTTTTCAGCG
>NW_007058889.1:0-909 GCF_000164805.1 Carlito syrichta
CCCAAAGTGCACTGGTTTTACCATGTGCCACATCATCCTGAAGCAGCGGGCTTGATAAAATGGTGAAGTAGCTTTTGGAAGGCTGTTACAGCACCAGCAGGGTGATGATACCTTACAGGCCTGGGGCAAGGTTCTCCAGAAAGCTTTATCTTCTTGGAATCAGTGTTCATCACGTTATTCTTTCTACAATAGTCCAGGACTCAAGAGGTGGAAATGAGAGTGACACCACTCATCATTACCCCTCACACCCCACTAGCAAAATGCTTGCTTCTTTTCTGCCTAATTTTATATCTCTTCTGGTATAGAGGTATTAATTCTAAATGGACTGGTCCCATTAAACCAGAGGTTAAGACTACCATGTGGCCATTTGGGGTTTCTTCTGCCTCTCAGTGAAGAGTTCAAAAAGGGAGTTATGGTATCGGCTGGAGTGATTGATCCAGGCAAGGGAACCTGGGCTACTACACAGAAAGCAAGAAAGACTACATCTTCCAGGCTCAGTGGCTCAGCCTGTAATCCCGTGCCTTGGGAGGTTGAGGTGAGTGGATTGCCTGAGCCCGTGGGTTCGAGACCCACCTGGGCAACCTGGGGAGACCTCATCTCTACAATAAATAAAAAAATTAGCTGGGTGTGGTAGCGCATGCCTGTAGTTCCAGCTACTTGTAAGGCTGAGGCAGAAGGATCACCAGAGCCCAGCAGGTCGAGGCTGCAGTGGTCGGGAGGCCAGGAGCGGCTACTGTACTCCAGTCTGGGTGACAGAGTGAGACTCCAGCTCAAAAAAAAGAAACAAAAACAAAAACAAGACAAAACAAAAAAGAGTACATCTGGAAGACAGGAGATCTCTCAGAGTGTCTCTTACTATCCCCATGCTGTAGGATTAAGTTCAGTGCAAAACTAAATCCAACCCAGGCC
>NW_007058890.1:0-728 GCF_000164805.1 Carlito syrichta
CCCACTACCGAGTCACCACTTTGACGTACTTTACCTGATGGTTCAGAGTAAGCCCTTTTGTGAAAGCCTACTGCTTTCAGGTGATTCTTTTTTAAAACTTATTTTAGATTCAGGGGGTACACATGAATATTTGTTACATCGACATATTTATATAGTGGTGGGGATTGGGTCTCAGATGACTCATTCTGCAGATAGTGAACACTCTTATTGGTGTCCCTAGTGTCTATTATTTTCATTATTATGACCATTTAATTCTCACATATGAGTGCGAACAGGCAGTATTTGGTCTTCTGTTTCTGAGTCAGATTATTTAGGATAATGGTCTCCAACTCCATTCATGTTGCTGAAGGTATATAAATATTGTTCATAGAATCACTGAGGCATATACAAGATGGCAACTCAGCTGTCAAGGTTTGGCATGGCAGATATAATTTTACTGGTTCAATTGATTGGACCTTACTAGAAACTCTTGTAACTATGGAATATTTTATCAGTTTCATTAGTGTACGTGTATGGCTGCATGATGAATCTTTTGGCACTTAACTTTTATATGATGGCATTATTTCTTTTACAAGAGTTAAAATGCACATGCCCCATAGTTTTCAAAAAGAAGTAATTCATTGTGGTGCAACATCATACACAAAGACTATGGAAGTCAAAATGTTCCTTGTTTATCTCTTTCTGCTTTATTTTGGATTGTTTACTTTGTATCATAGATAGATTTTTTT
>NW_007058891.1:0-747 GCF_000164805.1 Carlito syrichta
TAGAAAAAAGAAAGTAAAACAATGCAGAAATGTATGCAAACATACTAAGAGAAGTACAAATTCACCAATATTAAGAACCATTTTCCATCTCTCAGGTGGGACAAAGTACAAATGTTCAATGGCCCACTCTATTGGGAAACTGTGGGTAAATGTGTCCTCTGATATATTATTGCTCATGTGAATGCAAAATGATACAACCCTACAGAGAGGGAAATTGACAATGTTTAACCAAGCTGCATATGCATTTGTCCTTTGACTCTACAATGCAGGTTACAGGAATGTATCCCTGATTCATCCCCATAAATGCAAAACAGCAGGTGCACATGATTAGTCTTTGTGGCATTATATGTGATGCAAAGAAACTTCATCAGCATAAACTTGGACAATCTATGATACATTCATACAATGAAGAGCTATGCAATGCTGAAAATGACCACAGAATATTACTATCCATTTTTTGCAGTAATCTCCAGAGTACATTAAGGAAAAAAAATGCAAGATGAAAAATATACTTGGTATGCTATGTTGATAGGACAATGGAGTTGGATATATACAAGAGGTACAAGAGGAGGACCCAAAACCCTGGAATTATGTTTTTGGAGGGCGGGCCCCTGGTAATATGGGCTTCCCCTGCTAGGTAAGTATTCCAGGAGCTCATTGACATCAGTGTACCAGCTAGCATTGTTGTGAGAGGCTGCATTTGGCTTCAGTGAATTTTGGGGGGAGAGTCTTTTAACATAATTTGCT
>NW_007058892.1:0-754 GCF_000164805.1 Carlito syrichta
CCTGCTGGGCTCAGTTGATCCTTCCACTTCAGCCTTCCAAGTAGCTGGAACTACAGGCACATGCCACCACACCCGGCTGATTTTTTTATTTATTGTAGAGATGAGGTCTCACCAAGTTGCCCGGGCAGGTCTTGAACTGGTGGTCTGAAGCAGTCCTCTCACCTAGACCTCCCAAAGAGCTGGGATTATAGGCGTGAGCCACCGCACCCATTGAGATATTCTTTAAAAGACTCTACAACTCCTTATCCCACATACCACATTGATAGGCTAAAACCGAAATCTTTATTTTTTATGGTAAAAGCACTTAACATAGAATGTACCATCTTAACCATGTTTGTGTACAGTTCAGTAGTATTAAGTATATAGTGTGAAACAGATCTCCAGAACTTTTTCATCTCACAATATGTCTCCTTTTTCCTTCCCCCAGCAGACCTGAAATCTTTGTCTTTCCTATCAACAAAGGATTGGTCCACCACTTGACCACAAAGCCCTGACACTTCCTGCTGTGGCTCCACCCTCTACCTTATGCCTAGTCACGCTTATCAGTTTCACCTACCCTTCTTTGTCATCACTTTGTTTCCTCATCTCTGCCTGTCAACCCCAACTCTCGGGGTTAGGAGCCCTCCATCATCCCTGCCCAACCCCACATTATTGTGACTGGGCCTCATTGGACAGCCTCACTGAGCCCCAGAGTCTACTTTCTTTTTAATTTGTCAGAAAGACCTTGGACAGCTCCACCAGTGCAGGCAGGACC
>NW_007058893.1:0-562 GCF_000164805.1 Carlito syrichta
TCTATGTTCTGAAGGATATTGGCCTGTAGTTTTCTTTCTTTGCTGTATCTTTACCTGGTTTGGGTATCAATATGACGTTAGCTTCATAAAATGATTTGGGGAGAGTTCTGTCTTTCTAGATTGCCTGGAATACTTTCAATAGGATTGGTATCAGCTCCTCCTTGTATGTTTTGTAGAATTCTGCTGGAAAACCATCTGATCCAGGGCTTTTTTTTTGTGGGTAGTTTTCTTATGGCAAAGTCAATTTCCTGAATTGTTATTGGTCTGTTCAGCATCTCAATTTCTTCTTGTTTCAATCTTGGGAGGTTGTGTGCTGTCAGAAAGTCTTCCATTTCATTTAGCTTTTCGAGTTTGTTTCCATACAAGTGCACATAGTAATCTCTGATAATCTTTTGTATTTCTTCTTGATCAGTTGTGATATGATATGTTCCGTTACTGAATATTTAAAACTAAAAGAGTGGGTCTCTTCTTTTCTGTTACAATGAGCAACAGGGTAATGATGAACGATATTAACAATTCTATGCCACATTGTACCAGAGGGACTAGCCAGTGCAATAAGGGA
>NW_007058894.1:0-1888 GCF_000164805.1 Carlito syrichta
TAATAGACACAGTCAAAAAGCCCATAGAATGATTTTCAAAGTTCAAAGTTATGAATTCCTGTTCATTTATCACAGCTTATATTAATGAACGGTATTTACTTTCGTTAGATTCCCCCCATAAATGGAAGAAAAGGAAAAGTTTTAGGGATCAAGTCTGAAGAGAACAACATGGTTGTTCATTGCCTCTTCCTATTTAGAAAACACCTCCAAATATGAATACACATGTGTACGTATGCTACATGCATATGTATGTAGAGTCACATGCCCTCAAGATAAAGAAATAGTGTAGTATATACATATGATCTTGTCTAAGAGATCAATACTTTTGAGATACAGTCTAAATTCATACATGATCCTTAAAAAATATTTCTTGCTGGGCTCGGTAGCTCAGCCTGTGATCCCAGCGGTTTGGAGGGCCGAGGTGAGTGGATTGCCTGAGGCCGTGGGTTCGAGACCCGCCTCAGCAACTTGACGAGACTTCATCTCTACAGTAAATCAAAAAATTAGTCGGGCATGGTAGCATGCGCCTGTACTTCCAGATACTTGGAAGGCTGAGGTGGAAGGATCGCCGGAGCCCAGCAGGCAGAGACAGCAGTGGCTGAAGGCAGCCAGTGACCTCTAGTCTGGATGACAGTGAGACTCCAACTCAAAAATAAATAAATAAATATACTAAAAATAAAAAATATTTTTTCAATATAATCAGTGAAATATTTACCTACATTTTCACAGAGCAAACTACCTAGAAGAGGTTTACAAAACACTAAGTATATCATGTAACAAAAATAAATCAAAACACTCATTTATATTGTTTTTCATATTTTGCTATTTATCAGAAAAATGAATGGCTACATGAATTGTGTACATATTAAGGAAAAATTGCATGCAGCATTCGTATTTATAGAGCTTAAAAACATAATGTAGATGCAGATTCCTGATGAGTATATATAATTCCATGTTTTCTTTATGAACCTTGATAATACACTACCTACATATGGTATTTATGGAGAACAAAAATTTAAGAAAAACAGAATAATTATAAGCCTCAAATGTAGCCAGGCATGGTAGCGCGCGCCTGTAATTCCGGCTCCTCAGAAGGCTGAGGCGGAAGGATCGCCGGAGCCCAGCAGGTCGAGGCTGCGGTGGACGGGAGTGGGGGAACTCCCGGGGGAACGAGGTGAATACTTTAAAGTAGTCTTCTATTACTTGTACTGAGTGGTGACTTCATGGATTTTCAATTTTTTGTGTTGTTTTCTGAGTTGTTTTTTGAGTCTTGGAAGGCCTGGTACCAGGACTTTGAGCAGGTACCAGGTCCCCGACCCTTGCTAGGAGTCTTCCAAGACAGAACCGGAAACCCGAGAGACCCAGAAAGCCATCCGAACAAAGGGCGGTCCAAGAGCGTACATTCAAATATGTGTGTGTGGATGAAAAATAAAAGGGGATGACTCACCAAAGGCGCAGAAAGGCATAACGTAGCTGTTGGAGTTTCAAGGTCCTTCGTGGAGTTACTTCGCCAGTCAGAGAGGAAAAGAGTAAAGAAACCAAGCACTTTGTCTCCCACCCTTACAGGCTCTGGCGGTTCGAACTTTCCTTTGGGGACTTTCTTGCCTCCCTAGGGAGTAGCCCTAGGCAGAGACCGTCAGTTGTCCTCCGAGATGCAGCTCGGTCCACGGGGAAACTCCGAAATCTTGGCTAGAAGGAAGCAAAGATTTAACCTTAGTGCCTCACCCAGTCAGGCCACAGCGGTCTGAAGTCTTTCCCTGGAGCTGCATGCTGAAGTGTAGCCTCAGCTAGAGCCTTCAATTGCCACCAGGTTCCAACACAGTCCACAGAGGGCCACCAGTTAGGAGAGAGAGAGAGAGAGAGAGAGAGAGAGAGAGATCTCGGACTG
>NW_007058895.1:0-948 GCF_000164805.1 Carlito syrichta
TTAAATCCTTATAAATGGAAACATATTTAAAAATCATCAGGAAATGATTGTTTTTCAGTGGATTCACTATGAATCCTTTGGCAGAAGAGAATGATCTGTTAAAGTGAATCACCACTCTTGACTTTTGTCTATCCCAAGATGTCTATAGAAATTCCACAGAACACCCATAATGCTGGTAAGTACTTTGGATATCACTTAGTCCATCACCTTTAGTTTATGAATGAGAAAACATGGGCTCAGAAAAGCAAAATGACTTATCCCAGATCACACAGAAAGTTAGGGGTTAAATTAGAACTATAGTTAATGCCCTACTTTGATTAAATCTTTACTTAAAAGTGAAAGGATAGACCTCTGGCACACCGGCTCCGGCAGTGCTGCGCCTCTCTCCCCTCTCTCCCCAACCATCCATCCACCCTCACCCTATCCGTGCCCTAACAAAAAGACCCTCAATAAGGATGCCAGTATCCAAAAAGGTAGGATCTACAGTTGGTGGCAGAAATCAACCCAAGAACTCTTTGGTCAGACTAGATAGGAACATCATAAAATAAGAAAACTACAGACATTCGTGACCCGCCTGGGCAACTTGGCGAGACCTCATCTCTACAATAAATCAAAAATCAGCTGGGCGTGGTAGCGCGCACCTATAATTCCGGCTACTTGGAAGGCTGAGGCGAAGGATCACCAGAGCCCAGTGGGTTGAGGCTGTGGTGGCCAGGAGCAGCCACTGCACTACAGTCTGGGCGACAGAGTGAAACTCCAACTCAAAAAAAAAAAAAGGAAAACTACAGACAAATATCTCTTATGAATATAGACACAAGAATCCTTAACAAAATACAAGCAAACTGGATCCAGCAAGAAATTAAAAGGATTATATGCCATGACCAATGAGATTTATCCTAAGAATGCAAAGTTGGCTTACATCCCAAATTAATACACCATATCAACAGA
>NW_007058896.1:0-739 GCF_000164805.1 Carlito syrichta
CGTTTGGTGTTTACCTTCTGACTTATACTGTTTCTCGATTTTTTTGGCCTGTCTCTGTTTAGCTATCAGTATTCTTTAGGGAATCTTTCTTACCTGTCTTTTTTCACTTCTTCCCAGCCGTGTGTCTCTCTCTCACCTGATAGTTGGTATGTATATGTGTTTTCCCTCTTGCACTTCTCCCTTTCACTTATTTTGACTTATGATTTTATCATTGTAACTGTTAGTTTAGATCACGTCTGTTGTTGACCTTCTGACCTACACTGTCTCTCGATTTTATTGACCTGTGTCTGTGTAGCTATCAGTACTCCTTAGGCAATCTTTCTTACGTGTCTTTCTTCACTTCTTCCCGATCCTGTGACTGTTTTTCACCTGATAGCTGGTATGTATATCTGTTATCCCTCTCGCACTTCTCTCTTTCGCTCATTTTGACCTATGATTTTATCATTGTAACTGCTGGTTTAGATCACGTTTGTTGTTTACCTTCTGACTTACACTGTTTCTCGATTTTATTGCCCTGTCTCTGTGTTGCTTCAGTACTCTTTAGTACTATGTAGCTATCAGTACTCTTTCTTACGTGTCTTTCTTCACCTCTTCCCAGCCCTGTGTCTCGTTCTCACCTGATAGATGGTATGTATATCTGTTTTCCCTCTCGCGCTTCTCTCTTTCTAACTCCCTATTGACCCCCCCTTCCTCCATTATTTTCCTCTTCTACATGCCCCTTTTTTAAATCTAGGGACCA
>NW_007058897.1:0-764 GCF_000164805.1 Carlito syrichta
CTAAAGCATCAGAAAACAGTCTTCTTTATCCTCCTACAGCATACTCATAACTGGGACCTGTGATTGGTCAAGTTTTTCTTCCACAGCCACTGGATGCTAGAGTCCAGCATCTTAACTTTAGAAGCAAAGGCATAATGGGCAATCTACTCTTTGTTTCTGTCCCTGTCCTCTCTTCTACTCCCCTGAATGGCTGCAGACTTGATTTGGTAAGAATATACCTTGTCATGTGTTCCCTTTTCTTCAATTCACTACTATCTTTCCTCTTTTGAACCAAAATTGAGCTGGGTGCTATGAGGCAACACAGTCCCACTGACTGGTTCAGTTCCTCTGAATAACAACGTGAGGAAGCTTTCCACAGGAGCAAGGAGGATTTGTTAAGGCTACTAAATGTTACAAAGGACGGTTGGAGATGCGCTCCCGGTGCCAACACCAAGACAAAAGGCAAGGAATGAAATCACCATTAACAGCAAGGGATCCTGATGAAAGAGATGCTGAGATGGTAACCCTTCACTCGATCCACATCCTCCTAGCCAAGTCATGGCCCACTGCATAGGACAGTGGGTATGTGACTTCTACCTTTGAGCCTCTCTCTTCCACACCGAAAGGCACATTTCATAAACTCCTTCAATGTACTGTTGGAGAGCACGAATCTGCTAAACTGTGTTTGTTCACTTTTGAATTCAGGTTTAAATTGTTCACTTTTGAGTACATAATTTTACAAAAGTGAAAAGTGTTGGAAAAACATGGGAGGAGGAAGACAGGTC
>NW_007058898.1:0-1405 GCF_000164805.1 Carlito syrichta
AATTATTGTCTAACTAAAGAAACCTAATATGTAATTTTGAAATTAAGCCAAAAGCTGTTAGCAATGTTGAAATCCTGATTACATCACATATGCATAAAAAGATATTTGCAAGCAAAGCTTTATTTACAGTTCATAAATTATTTTTTTTCCATTTTGTATAAACTACTGAGTGATTCTTTTAGGAAATGTGTGTATCCTTTGTGTTATGGATTAAGTGTAAGTCCTGTTAAACAGCAGGCCATAAATCAGACTGTGATCTCTATGCTTAATTAAGGGTTTAAAGGGGGGAAAAGTAAATTTTTTAATTAAGTGCTGTACTCAGAAACAGAGTTAGTTATTTCATAAAAGAAATATAGAGATAAAGCAGAAACAGAGCAATTTCAGAAGGTGAAAAGGAAGAAAACTAGGAAGATACTTTTAGCTTATTCTATTTCTCTTCAGTTTCAAGCAATTTTAGCTGCTAAGGGTATGAACATGTCATGCAAAACTCTGTTTTGATTATTGCAGTAAAATATACTAAGAATAAAAATTGACTAGAGAATTGAAAATTAGTCTCAAAATAGCTCTAATCTGTTTTTTTAAGTCACATGCATTGACAATGTAAATAAAATCATCCATAGAGATATTTTGAAGTCAATAAAAATGTACAAGGTTTTTTCTGTTTAACTACAAATACTTCTGTAGCTACAATACGTTGAAATCTTAAAATATTACACTGTTGTAGGTTTCAAGTAACAAAATGACAACAGTTATTCCATTTGTAATGGGAAAATTATCCCAAGTTTAAATAAAATTAGTTTCAGTTAATACTAAAACATCTCTGTATGCTTCTGGAGTGCAGCTGATGTTTACATTCATAGTATAAACTGTCTTTAAATAGGTATAATAAGGGACTTGAAAAGTAAAGTATATGCAGGATTAGAATAAGAATGATAAGGTCAAAATTCATTAGCCTTCAGGAGCATCATTTAGTAATACCTGACTCTACATAATTAATCATAATGATATATGGCTTTATTTTACTCCACATCTCCTGAATTGCTTAGTAGAATATAGTAGAGAAAAAAATTGTTACTAAGAAAAATGACTTAAAAAATCTTGATGTGTTGAACTTGTATTATATTTACCACAAAATAGATAAATTTACTCAATTTCCAATCATTTGTTTTTATTCAATAAATATTGTGACCCAGATTATGACAGGTAATTTGCTTAGTTCTGGAAATTCAGTGAATTGAACAGAAGACAAAGGAGACATGATGACCACTTTAATGGATTTTTCAGACCAGTTAGATCATAATTGTTTACTAGTGAAAGAGGTTTAGGAAAACTAAGATAAGTGAATGTTCTTATTTGTAGAATTCACAGATGCCCAGCTTATGAATAATAAACATGATTCAGAAAT
>NW_007058899.1:0-790 GCF_000164805.1 Carlito syrichta
CCTGGCTTGAGCAATCAGAGAAGAGAAGGCAATCAGGGGTATCCAAATAGGAAAAGAGGAAGTCAAGTTATCTCTCTTTGCAGACGACATGATTGTATACCTTGAAAACCCAAGAGAATCTGTCAAAAACCTCCTTACACTGATAAAGACCTTTGGCAAAGTCTCAGGATACAAAATCAATGTACAAAAGACAATTGCATTTCTCTACACCAATAATAAACAAACAGAAACCCAAATAAAAAACACAATTCCATTCACAATAGCCACAAAAAAAATGAAATACCTTGGCATCTTCCTAACCAGAGACGTGAAAGACCTTTACAAGGAAAACTACAAAACACTGCTCAAAGACATCAAAGTTGACACAAACAAGTGGAAAAATATCCCATGCTCATGGATCAGAAGAATCAACATTGTAAAGATGTCCATCTTACCTAAGGCAATCTACAAATTCAATGCAATACCCATCAAATTACCAACAACATTCTTCTCAGACCTAGAAAAAACAATGCAGGAATTCATATGGAAACACAAACGTCCAAGAATAGCCAGAACAATCCTCAGCAAAAAAAAAAAAGCAGGTGGTATCACAATACCAGACTTCAAACTTTACTATAAAGCTACAATCATCAAAACAGCTTGGTATTGGTATAAGAACAGGCATATAGTTCAATGGAATAGAATTGAGATTCCAGAAGCAAAACCTCAATTTCTCAACCAACTCATCTTTGACAAAGCATCCACCACCTACCACTGGGGAGAGAGGGAGACCTATTCAGTAATGGTGCTG
>NW_007058900.1:0-1081 GCF_000164805.1 Carlito syrichta
CAGGGTCTTGCTATGTTATCCAGGCTGGTCTTGAACTCCTAGGTTCAAGTGATCCTGGCCTCAGCCTTCCGAATAGCTGAAAATACAGGTGCATGTTATCACACCTGGCTAATTTTTTAATTTATTGTAGAAAGGGGGGTCTTGCTATGTTGTCCAGGTTGGTCTTGAGCTCCTGGCCTCAAGTCATCCTCCCACCTTGACCTCCCAAAGTGCTGGGATGGCAGGTGTGAGCCACTGCTCCCCTCAATAGTTTGTATAGAGCTTAATCTCCGGCACTTTCCTGGATGTCAATGAGTGGGCTGGCAGTTCCTACCCTCTAATCGCTTGGTCATTCTGGCGACCAGCCCCACCCACCCCAAGGCTGTCCAAAGGCCTCACCCCAGCACACCCCGTGAGCACAAACTTAGGGAGGGGAAATCAGTAGGGGCTCACCCCTATATTAGGAAACTCCAAGGGTGTTAGGATCTCTGTGCCAGAAACAAGGAACAAGTCCTTTATTTGTTTTATTATTCTTACAAAGGAAGTCCACATTGTAGCCTGTGGGTCCACATTTCAGTGCAAGTCCACATGGCAGCATGTCGGTTTATGGCAGAAGCATTTTCTATCATGGGTCAGACCATGTTTTATCCACCTGTTCACCTGTGGCAGGACATGTCTCCCGCTGTGAGCTGTTGTGAGCAGCACTGCCGTGGAGGCTGGTGCCCGTGTTCCTGAACGTTCATTATTTCTTCTTCTGAGAGACTTAGTCTCCTGGCTTTGAGGACTGGGTGTAGTGGTGCAGCTTTGCTCTGTTGGACAAGGGAAGGGTATGGTGTCTCCTCCCTCCATCCGTGGGGTGTCCGTGGGATGGTGGCATCCACCCTCATCAACTTTCCCCTCTCATCAGGACCCAGGATGAGCATGTGGTTCATTCCTCCTTGACAGAAGAGGATGCAGAATCTTCCAGAATGCAGGCCAAGCTGGAAACACCCAGACTGGCTCCGGAAAACTCACTCTTGCATTCTGGTGCCTTCCAGAAACGTGCCTCTGAGGGCAAGCTGGGCTGGCTGGTTCTGTCCAGGTAATGTAGATGGACCTCCCA
>NW_007058901.1:0-804 GCF_000164805.1 Carlito syrichta
ATGAGTGAGGCTGAGCACGTTTTCATGTGTCTCCTGGCTTCCCACATCTCTTCTATGAGAAGTGTCCAATCATGTATTTTTGCCACTTTTTCACGGGATTGTTTGTCTCTTTTTCTGAGTGTTTGATTTTCTTGTAGCTCACAGATGTTATCACGTTGTCAGATACATAGCTGGAGAATCGTCTGTCCCATTCGGGGGCTGTCTGCTTGCTATTTTGATGGTGTCTTGTATTTTGCAGAAGTTAATTCGTTTGGTACGATCCCAAGTGTCTAACATTCTTTTTAAGTTATGGGTATTGAGGGATCTGAAGAGAGTAGCTGCCGGTTCCTTTTTTCATAAAGGAGTCTCCTGAGTTTCTGTGATGATTATAATTTGGTGTTTTACGTTTAGGTCTTTGATCCATTGAGAGTTAATGTGTATGGTGATAGTGAGGGGTCCTGTTTGAATCTTGTTCATGTAGTCAGACTTTTCCCAGCAACATGTACTGAATAGGTTCTCCATTCCCCAGTGGGTCCTGGAGGTTCCTTCATAGATGAGTTGGGTGAGAATTTGAGGATTTCACTCTCTGTCCTGAGCCATCAGCCTGTGGACCTTTTCCAGTACCAATACCAGGCTGTTTGGCTTATTGTAAACTTATACTAAAGTTTCAATTGCGGAAAGTGATAGTTCCTGCTTTGTATCTTTTGATAAGGATTCTTTTGGCTCTTCACAATTGTTTTAAATTTCAGATGAATTCGCTATTGTAATTTCCAGGTCTGAGAAGAGTTATGTTAACTTCTGGTTTTTCCCTGTTTCACTCGTTGG
>NW_007058902.1:0-767 GCF_000164805.1 Carlito syrichta
GGAAGCTTGGCGAGACCTTGTCTTACAATAAATCAAAAATTAGCCAGGCATTCACTACTGCAGTTCAGTAACTAGTATAATAACTGATACACGTTTGTTGAGTGAATTAATCAACTATGGACCATTAGGTTCAGTGGAATCCACTGTCTATTCACTTCATGTGGTTTTTCAGGACTCAGAGGTATCTCACCTCAACTTAACAAAAGAGATAGGGGCCAGGAAATCTTACTGGGGATGGTTCAACTTCAAGTCCACTTGAGAGGGTATCAAGATAGGCAAGAATGGTTTTGTGATACTCAGTGTTCAGGAGACTAAATTATTCTGCTTCTTCAGAGAGACTTGCAGCCCCTATAGGCTCTCAAACTTTAGGATGGTTACTACTAAATCTGCAGTTTTAGGTCTTTTTAACTGAAAAGTCAGTCTGTCAGTCTGAATATAAAGCTTTCTTTTATTCAGATCAGAAAGACTGTAGTTTTCTACGAAATATGTTTATCTATCTATAATTTTTAAGTAAGTACAATTTTATAAATGAGTTATTCCTAACTTCAGGATAAAAAATTATCACCTGAAGGGTTTATTACTATAGATACATATGAAGGCCTCACCTACAGATGTTTTGACACAGTGTATCCTTAGTAATACCCACGGTGCAATTTACTTGGCATCCCGTATTATTCCAAAGCAGACATATAATGTACACACTTTGGCAGACAGAAGTGTATGTTACATTTTCATTTCATGATGCCTGGTTTCTTGTAGTGCAAATC
>NW_007058903.1:0-706 GCF_000164805.1 Carlito syrichta
ATCTAGCTGATCAGTTAGCTGACATGATAGCTAACTTAAATAGCTACTTGATAAGCAACCTGTCTACCTAGGTGACTTAACTAGCTAACTGAATAGTTAACTGACTTGCCAGCTGACTTAACTCACTAGCTGGCTAGCTAGATGACTTAACTAGCTGACTAGCTATTTGGCGGGCTAGCTGGCTGGCCAGCTGACTAAATTAGCTAGCTAACTGTTTGGCTTGATGGCTAGCCAGCTGGCTTAACTAACTAGCTACCTGGCTGGTTATTTGGATAGGCAGCCAGCCAGCTAGTTGGAGGGCTGGGCAGCTGGCTATCTATTTGAATTAAATAGCTGGCAGGACAGTCTGATAGCCAGCCAGATTACCTAGCCAGCCACCCTGCTGGTCAACCAGCTAGCCAGCCGGTTTAACTATATGACCACATACCTTACCAGCCTGTTAACCAGCCGTCCTAACTTACCAGCCACCTAGCTAGCCAGCCGTGAACCAGCTGACTAAACAAGTTAACTTATGTAGATAGCCATCTGGCTGGCCAGCTGGCTTAACTATCTAACCAACAAGCTATCCAGCCGGCTAGCCAGCTCTCTCAACTAACTGACTGAACTAGCTAGAAAGAGGGCTAGACAGATGACTTAACTAACTGATGTAAAGAAGTAGCCAGCTGGCTAGCCAGCAGACTTATCTTAGCTAGCTATATATTTAGGC
>NW_007058904.1:0-782 GCF_000164805.1 Carlito syrichta
TAGGTACTAAATATTTGGCAACTGCAAAACTTTTTTCCCCTCTCGAACTGAAAAGAGTAACGGAAGGGGAAGGATTACAGGGTTCACCTTAAGACCAGAGTCACATCCAGAAATGGAAAGAAGATTCTTTTTGTGCTAGAATCTGGCCTTAGGTTTTCCGAGGAACCTAACGGACTTGGAGTGCCCAATACCCGTATAAAATTTTCAAGAGGATCAGAATGTTGCTGAAGCACTGAAATGATGGATTCATAATATCCGCATGCTAAATTGCTCCAAAATTTTTGGAGAGCTCCAGCCTTGTTTCTGGTTTGTCCCATAGCAGAAACCCTGGGAATTTTATTTATAGAGGACTCGTACAAACGATTCTGTATTCTCTTTTAGTTAGAGGCCGTGTAGTGTCCTGTGTATGAGGATTCTCTTTCCCTAGATACCTGTTTCGAAACTCTGATTCTTGTTTAGCCCTTAGTAAGACGCCATGTAGATTTTTTGATAGAGGAACCGTGGAAAACAGATATCTTCTTTTTTCTTAGCAAGAGGCCATGTAGTTTCCAGTATATGAGGACTGCTATTTCCCACATTCATGCTTCGAATCCATGATTCTTCTTTAGCCGTCAGCAAGATGCACTGTAGAGTTTCAGGACTGAGGAATCGTGTAACCCAGATTCCTTATTTTTAGCAACAGTCATGCAGTTGCCTGTATATGAGTACTCCCTTTTCCAGATATATGCGTCAAAAACCTGATGCTTGTTAGGACCTTAGGAAGACGCCGTATAGTTTTTTGG
>NW_007058905.1:0-1291 GCF_000164805.1 Carlito syrichta
GTCAGATCAAAGAAACCTCTGCTGAATCCAAGGTCATGAAGATTCATCTCTATCATTTCTTCAAGAGTTAATATTTTTACCTCTTATATTTAGACCTTTGAACCACTTTGAGCTCATTTTTCTATGTGGTGTAAGGAAAGGGTACAATTTTACTCCTCCAAATGTGAGTAGTCAATGGTCAAACACCATTTGTTTTATATAATGATCTCAGTCCTTGTCAAAAAACAATTGACCATAGAGGTGTGGACTTATTTTTGGACCTAGAAATTCAGTTCCATTGATCTCTATGTATATCTTTGTGTTAGCATCAAGCAGTTTTCTCCTAATTTGCAGTCAGATTTGAAATTGAGAAATACGAGCCTCCAAGTTGGCAATTCTTTAGCATGACTGATTTGGCCACTTGGGATCCCTTAAAATTTCACATGAGTGTTAGGACTGGCTTACCCACTTCTGCCAAAAGGATGTTGGGATTTTCATAAAAATCGCAATGATTTTGTAGGTTGTTCTGTGTTGTGCTGCCATCTAAAAAACGACTGCGTCTTCTATATGAACATAAGATGTCTCTACATTTATTTCGGCTGTCTTGAATCAATTTCAGCAACTTTTGTAATTTTCCTCATCCAATCTTACACTTGGTTAAATATATTCTTAAGTATAGTATTACTAGTTATTATTTTTTACACAGAATTGTCTTCTTAATTTTACTTTCATATTGCTTATAGCTAGTATATAGAAGTAAAATAGATTTTGGTGTATTGAAAAAAAAAGGAGCTGGGCTTGGTGGCTCAGCCTGTAATCCCATGCCTTTGGGAGGCTGAGGTGAGTGGATTGCCTGAGCCCGCAGGTTCGAGACCCGCCTGGGCAACTTGGTGAGACCTCATCTCTACAATAAATAAAAAATGAGCCGTGCATGGTAGCGTGCACCTGTAGTTCCAGATACTTAGAATGCTGAGGAGGAAGAATAACTGGAGCCCAGCAGGTCGAGGTGGCGGTGGCCAGGAGCAGCCACTACACTCCAGTCTGGGTGACAGAGTGAGACTCCAACTCAAAAAAAAAAAAGAAAAAGAAAAGAAAAGAGAGAAGCAAACCAAAGCAAAGAAAAGAAGGCTAAGAGGGAGAGCTATCCAGGCTATGGTAAGGAGTTAAGCTTTCATTATGAGGATGATGGGATACTCTGCTAAAACAAGGAAATGCCATGACCTAACTTGCATTTCTAAAAAGCCATTCCAGCTACTTTCCAGGAAACACTTGTGAGAAAAACTAATAGTTTAGGGAAGAAAGTTGGGGGTTT
>NW_007058906.1:0-1548 GCF_000164805.1 Carlito syrichta
ATTTTTAACTTTTACACAATGCTTAGCAGTTTAGTGCCTTTCTAGAGGGGTAGGGGGCCAGGCATTGAGGAATATATGGGTCTCTTTCATTAGAGTCACAGTAGGCAAAGTTTGAATGTATACGTTTTGTGAGTCTTTTTAAAATACTTTCTGGGAAGATGTGTGAATTGGAGGAAGGGTGTAAATAACAAAGCATTTACAATCCTTTTCTAACTTAGGTCAGATATAACTGCCAGAAACTTGCCTTGTTAATTTGTTCAGTTATTCAACTTTCAGAGTTCAAAGATACATTTACTAATAGGGCTCAATAAGCAATTTTTTTTAAAAAAATCACGTTTCCCTAATAATTGATGATAGCATGGAACAGCTATTCCTTCTGTGTTTTGCTAGGAATACCTCTTTCTAGTTGATTCTTAGCAACTTATATGAGTGCAGGGTGTGAGCTGCCCTTGAGGTCTGAAGCTGATTTTAAACTCCGATTTGAATCTGATTCTGACTTGAAATTAGATGTTTAATCTATGGTAGGCTATAAGGGTAAAGAAAAAAATAGTTGAAGTGCTTCACCCAGAAATTAAACTTGCTTCCTTTATTTCCTTACCTATGACACACTCAAGATGACTAAGTAATCTGAAGAAAATGTGATTGCTTTTTGATAGATTAAAAAATAGTTTAAATCAACATCGTTTGTGAGTTTTATACTAGTCCCAATTTAAACTGGAATATGAAATTGAATACTCTCCTAACAGCAAATATTTTATAGGTCTTTGCCACAAATTTTCTATGCACAAAGTTCCAGAAGTATCTAAAGAAATGTCTTTTGAGAATAAAATTCATTTCCTTTTGATGCAATTCAAGTAACATGCAGAGTGAGTCACTGCAATTACATTACTCTTAAATTAAAACTCAAATACAAGTGTGGTGCAGGGTCTCCCTGTCTCAGATGACACTCTCCGACGTCAGTTCCTGGCTCAGCCCTCATGGCTGGTGCTGGGTGTTTATTAAGGGGCTGGTGGCCCTTGGCAGAGGGAGAGCTGCTGCACACACCAGAGTCATCAACTTGACATGGCCCATGCAGATGACTCCATCCCGTTCATGGAAGCAGACAGGTCCCAGTTGACCGGGACAAGCATTTCAGTCATCCCTTAGAAAGTATCACTTTTAAAAGCTTGATTAAAAGATTATCTGTGTATAATATATCTGGGTTTATGATGCATTCAGATTTCATCATTTCCAATTCCCAGTCCCCCAAATGAGCATGCTTACATTTGACATAACAAGTCGCCAGCCCACGAGGATTTTCCTTTGGTTTCCTCAAATGCTAATTATGTAACAAGTCTAATTCAGTTTATATGATTCACTTGAGCAGTAGGTACTTCGATTACTTTATAACTGTCAAAAGGGATGTGAAGCCTCTCTTCTTCCTCCAAAACAATCACGCTGTGTACCCAGATCCTTTGCGTGCAGTGTTCACGTCCACCTGTGCTGTGAGCGAGGTCGGACTCAGAGCCACCACGAGCAGGTCTGTTTTCTGTCCTGTGAATACAGAGG
>NW_007058907.1:0-874 GCF_000164805.1 Carlito syrichta
CGCACCCGCCTCTCAGAGACGCTGGTTCCATTTCTGGCTGAAGTACTTTGTAGGGTCCCAGCGCCACTCTCGCTGTTTAGAGCCTGCCCTTTGGAACTTTGGAGCTCTGGAACTCCGGGTCCACCCTGGCTGAGGCACGCAGCGTGAGACCCCAAACCAGAAGACCCAGACAAGCGGAGAAAAACAGACCTGCTTAAACTGCCTTGCCATTCTCCAGGCAGAGACTTCCATTGCCCTGCCCACCTATCAACAAACTTTACCTCATTTCCTAAGGCCAGGTATTGCAACGTGAGGGAAGTTTTGGGTCCCTGCTCCCTCCAGCTCTCTCCCTGCCTGGCACCCAGCAGTGCAGGTTGCACAGGGAGGCTCTGAGTGCCCACCCCTCAGAGACACCGGTTCCATTACTAGCTGAAGTACTCTGTAGGGTCCCAGCACCACTCTCGTCATTTACAGCCTGCCCTTTGGAACTTTGGAGCTCTGGAACTCCGGGTCCACCCTGGCTGAGGCACTCAGCATGAGACCCCAAGCCAGAGGACCCAGACAAGCGGAGAAAAACAGATCTGCTTAAACTGCCTCGCCATTCTCCAGGCAGACTTCCATTGTCCCCCCCACCTAGCAACAAACTTTACCTCAGCTCCTAAGGCAACAGTGTGAAACAGAAGACAAAGCCCCACCCCTATGCTGCAACGAAAAACAAAAGGGAGAGGCTGGAATCAGAGATCACAGAAGTGACTCTAGTCTGATCACTTATTTTGACTTATGATTTTATCATTGAAACTGTTGGTCTAGATTACTTTTGGTGTTTACCTTCTGACTTATACTGTTTCTTGATTTTTTTGGCCTGTCTCTGTTTAGCTATCAGTATTCTTTAAGG
>NW_007058908.1:0-919 GCF_000164805.1 Carlito syrichta
AGTGTTTCATGTAGAGATGGATGGTGGCAGCATAAGTTCTTAGGGATTGGATATCTGGGAAAGATTTAATTCTCCTCACTGATGAAGCATACTTGACTGGGTAGGTTATCTTGGTTGAAAATGTTTATCTTTTAGGACTTTGAAGATAGGGCTCCAAGCTCTCTTCACACACAGTGTTTCTGTAGATAACTCTGCTGCTATTCTGATTGGTCTTCCATGGTAAGTGATCTGGCCTTTTTCTCTTGCTGCCTTCAGGATTTTTCCTTTATGCCTACTTTGTTTAGGCGAATTATTATGTGTCTAGGGGTTGGTTTCCTCATTTGCTGTCTTGCAGGGGTTCTCTGAATCTCTTGCGTTTGAATTTTGCATCACTGATTAGATAAGGGAAGTTTTCTTGAATGATATCATGGAAAGTTTGTGCCAGTGTGGTCTCTGTCTCTCTTTCCTCCTCAGGAAGTCCAATTACTCTTATGTTAGGCCTCTTGACATAATCGCTCATCCCTTGAAGATCTTCTTCTGTCTTTTTGAACTTATTTTCTGCATTTTTAAGATTTTGGGTAATTTATATATTTTGGTCCTCAAGCTCTGAGATTCTTTCTTCTGCTTGGGTGATTCTGCTTTCCATGCTTATCAGTTTGTTATTTATTTCATTCATAGTATTCTTTATTACTATTATCTCAGATATTAGCTCCTTCCTAGTTTCTTCTTGTGGGTCCTCAATTCTTTTTAATCTCTCTATTACTGTCTTGATATCTACTTTGTAGTTTGAGACCCTTCATTCTGGGCGCTCTTCATTGTTTGCAATTTGAAGTCAGTTTTCTCAGTGTCTGCCCTCCCAGGGGTCTGGGAGAGACCCATACTCTTCTTTTGGTTTTTCTTCATTTGTGTAGATTTTTCTCTCTCTCCCCTTTCCCTCCCC
>NW_007058909.1:0-806 GCF_000164805.1 Carlito syrichta
AAGATTTTAATTCTCCCTCACTGATGAAGCTTAGCTTGGCTGGAGAGGTTATTCTTGGTTGAAATTGTTTATCTTTTAGGACTTTGAAGATAGGGCTCCAAGCTCTCCTAGCCTGCAGGGTTTCTGCAGATAAATCTGCTGCTATTCTGATTGGTCTTCCATGGTAGGTGATCTGGCCTTTTTCTCTTGCTGCCTTTAGGATTTTTTCTTTTGTGCCTACTTTATTTAGGCAAATTATTATGTGTCTAGGAGTTGGTCTTCTCATTTGTTGTCTTGCGGGGGTTCTCTGAATCTCTTGTGTTTGAATTTTTGTATCACTGATTAGATAAGGGAAGTTTTCTTGAATGATCTCATGGAAAGTTTGTTCCAATGTGGTCTCTGTTTCTCTTTCTGCCTCAGGGAGTCCGATTATTCTTAGGTTAGGCCTCTTGAGGCAGTCACTCATCTCTTGAAGGTTTTGTTCTGTCTTTTTGAGCTTATTTTCTGTGTTTTTAAGAGTTTGGGTTATTTCTATATTTTGGTCCTCAAGCTCTGAGATTCTTTCTTCTGCTTGGGTAATTCTGCTTTCCATGCTTATCAATTTGTTATTTATTTCATTCACAGTATTCTTTATTACTGTTATCTCAGATATCAGCTCCTTCCTAGTTTCTTCTTGTGTCTCCTCAATTCTTTTTAATCTCTCCATTATTGTTTTGATATCTACATTTGCAGTTTGAGACCCTTCATTCTGGGGACTTTTCATTGTTTGCATTCCAAGTCAGTTTTCTCAGTGTCTGCTTCTCCCAGGCGTCTGGGAGAGACCCATA
>NW_007058910.1:0-934 GCF_000164805.1 Carlito syrichta
ACTAGTTAGGTAGATTATTAAGTATCTGAATTAAATAGTTAGCTAAGTAGTGAGCTCTCTGACTTAGCTAGCTGACATAGTTAGCTAGAGAGTCAGCTGACTTATCTAGCTGAATTTACTAGTTGGATAATCAGATAGCTAGCTGACTTAACAAGTTGGTTAATTAGTTATATAACTGTTTTAACTAGTTGGTTAACGAGTCAAATATCTGACTGTACTAGATGGTTAACGATTTAGCTAGGAGACTAAACTTGCAGCCTGATGAGTTGGCTGACTAGTTAGCTGGTTTAACAGGTTGGCTTACTACTCGGCCGACTATTTAGTTGGGTTAACAAACTGACCGACTAGTCGGCCATTTATTTAGCTGGGTTAATCTGTTGAAAGACGAATTGACTCCCTAGTTAGCTCCGTTAAGTAGTTGGCTGGCTAGTTTGCTGACCTAAATAGTCGGCCGAATATTTGGCCAACTACTTAGCTGATCTAACTAGTGTTCCGACTAATTAGTTGACCTAACTTGTCGGCTGACAAGTTGGTCCACTAGTTTGCTGATTGGTTAGCTTACTTAATTAGTGGGCCGGCTAGTAGGCTGAACCTTTAGCTGAATTAACTAATCAGGCAGAGTGTAAGCCAACAGGTGAGCTGAAGTAACTACTCAGCTGGCGAGTGAGCTGACTGGTCAGCTGAATTAACTAGTCAGCCAGCTAATGAGCCTATGCGTCCTCTGCCATAACTAGTTGGCCAGCGAGTGAGACGACCAGTGAGCTGACTTAACTAGTCGGCTGGTGAGCAAACGACTAGTTAGCTGACCTTTTGGCCTTTGAGCGAGCTCACAAGTTAGTTGACCTGATGGCTGGTGAGCAAGCCAACTAGTTTCCTGACTTGTTTGCATGTGAGCCAGCATACTAGTTAGCTGTCCTGATGGAAAGCAAGGGAG
>NW_007058910.1:2486-3480 GCF_000164805.1 Carlito syrichta
TAGCCAGCAGCCATGCCAGCTGAATTAACTAGCTGACTTAACTAAGTAGCCAGATGGCTAGCCAACACACTTAACTAGCTCTTTACATACCTAGACAGCTGAATAGCCTGCTGACTTAACTAGCTGTGATAACGAGATAGCCTGATGGCTAGCCAGCTAACTTAACTAGCTACCTAACTACATAGCCCACTATATTGCCAGCTGACTTAGCCTAACTACCTAGCTAATCTGCTGGCCAGCGTGTTCACTTAGCTAGGTGACAAAAACTAGTCATCTGTCTGGCCAGCTGACTTAAATAAATAGATACCATGACAGGCATCTGGCTAGTCAGTTAACTTAACTAACTGACTTAACTACCCAGCGAGTTAACTTAACTAGCTGACTTAACTAGCTAGCTAGCAAGCTGACTTAAATATTTGACTTAATTAGCTAGCTACCTAGCCAGCCAGCTGGCTGGCCAGTTGACTTAACTAGCTGACTCAACCAGCTAGCCAGTTGGCTAGCCAGCTGACTTAACTATCTGACTCAAATAGATAGTCAGCTGGCTGGCAAGCTGAATAAATTAGGTGACTTAACCTGCTAGCCAGTAGTGTAGCCAGCTGACTTAACTAGCTAGCTGCATAGCTATCCAGATGTGAAGCAAGCTGAATAAACTAGCTGACTTAACTTGCTAGCCAGCTGGATAGGCAGCTGACTTAACTATCTTGCTACATAGCTAGACAGCTGAATAGCCAGCTGACTTAATTAGTTGACTCAACCAGCTAGCCACCTGGTTAGCCAGTTGACTCCACTAGTTGACTTAACTAGTTAGCCAGCTGGCTCACCACCCAACTTAACTAGCTCTTTACCTAGCTAGCTAGCTGGCTAGCCAGTTGACTTAATGAGCTGACTTAATTAGATAACCTGCTGGCTAGCCAAATGACTTAACTGGCTTGCTACCTAGCTAGTCAGCTGGCTAGCCTGCTGACTAAGCTAGCTGTCTTAAATAATTGGC
>NW_007058911.1:0-810 GCF_000164805.1 Carlito syrichta
TTCAAGGTCCATTATATGAGTGAGAACATGTGATATTTCTGATCTTTGTTTCTGTGTGAGGTCACTCAGTATTATAGACTCTAGTTCCATCCAGTTTGCTGCGAAATTCATGATTTTGTTCGTTTTTATGGCTGCGTAGTATTCCATCGTGTATATGTACCACATTTTTTAATCCAGTCCTCTTTTGATGGGCAGCATGGTTGTTTCCAGGTTCTTGCTATTGTGAACAATGCTGCGATAAACATACGTGTGCAGGTATCTTTTTTATAGAGTGATTTGTGTTCTTCAGGGTATATTCCCAGTAGGGGGATTGCAGGGTCATATGGAAGGTCAATTTTTAGAGCTTTTAGGAATCGCCACACTGCTTTCCACAGAGGTTGCACTAGTTTACACTCCCACCAGCAGAGTAGAAGTGTTCCCTTTTCACCACACCCTCTCCAGCAGCTGTTATTTTTTGAGTTGTTGATAATTGCCATTCTGACTGGAGTTAGGTGGTATCTCAGTGTGGTTTTGATTTGCATCTCCCTGATGATTAGTGAGGTTGAGCATTTCTTCATGTGTTTGTTGGCTTCTCGAATGTCTTCTTTTGTGAAGTGTCTGTTCATATCTTTTGCCCATTTTATAATGGAGTTGTTTGTTTTCTTCTTTTCAGTACGTTTCAGTTCCAGGTAGATCCAGGATGTTAAGCCTTTGTCAGACCTAGAGTTGGCAAAGACTTTTTCCCAGTCTGTAGGCTGTCTCCCTGCTCTCTTGATGGTTTCTCTTTGGCTTTGCAGAAGCTTGTCAGTTTAATAAGGTCCCATTTGTCTA
>NW_007058912.1:0-806 GCF_000164805.1 Carlito syrichta
GCTACTAATGTTACAAAGGACGGTTGGAGATGCGCTCCCGGTGCCAACACCAAGACAAAAGGCAAGGAATGAAATCACCATTAACAGCAAGGGATCCTGATGAAAGAGATGCTGAGATGGTAACCCTTCACTCGATCCACATCCCCCTAGCCAAGTCATGGCCCACTGCATAGGACAGTGGGTATGTGACTTCTACCTTTGAGCCTCTCTCTTCCACACCGAAAGGCACATTTCATAAACTCCTTCAATGTACTGTTGGAGAGCACGAATCTGCTAAACTGTGTTTGTTCACTTTTGAATTCAGGTTTAAATTGTTCACTTTTGAGTACATACTTTTACAAAAAGTGAAAAGTGTTGGAAAAACATGGGAGGAGGAAGACAGGTCAGAAAGAAGAAGAGGAAGCATATATCTACGATGTTTTGATATCCCTTAGCTTAGATTCCCCCCATCTCCACAATTGTACAGGGTAGATTGAGATAACTGCTGTTACCTGGCACAGAGTACAACAATTTTTATGGAAATTACTGCATGTTTTTTCATCTGAATATAATTTACACTTGGAAATTTGAATTTCATATTTTGGTTGTCGAAGACTTTGGTTGTCCACCATTTAAGGCAAAGAAGCATTCATCATCAATAACTAGCAGGTTTCAGTAAAATGTTCTTAAGGCCATGGTTCCTCTCCAGCAAATAACAGTTCACATTTCTCTGTACCGTGGGCTCTGGGCTGAGTTGGAGTCTCACTCTGTGATCCGCACCGGAATGCAGTGGCCTCTCCGGCCACCGCAACCTCGACCTGCTGGGC
>NW_007058913.1:0-364 GCF_000164805.1 Carlito syrichta
AAAAGAGAAATCCCATAAACTATAATGAAACAAAACCCATTGACTACAGAGGCATATCGCAAGCAGGACTGGTAGTGGCTGCTGTGAGGAGAGGGTCTTCACAGTGGCTTACCTGAAAATTCTGGTTGGGAAACTCCTTTGTGGCAGTGGCACTGCCCTTCCTTTAAGACCTCCCAGCTACATTTTTTTTTTTTTTTTTTTTTTTTAGTCAAGGGTCTCACTTTGCTGCCCAGGCTAGAGGGCAGTGGCCCAATCATAGCTTACCAGGCTCAGGCAATCCTTCCATCTCAGTCTCCCGAGTAGTTGGGACCACAGGCATGTGCCACCACACCTGGCTAATTTTTTTTTGTGGGGGGGGGGGGGG
>NW_007058914.1:0-693 GCF_000164805.1 Carlito syrichta
CGTCTTTGGTGGCTGCTTGTATGTCTGCTGTTGAGAAGGGTCTCTTCCTATCTTTTGCTCACTGTGAAATGAGGCTGTTTGTTTTTTTCTTGTCGGCAAGTGGCAGTTCCTTGTAGTTCCGAGCTGATCATCCCTTGTCAGATGTACATTCGCAAATATATTTTCCGCATCTGTGGGTTGCGTTTCTCTTTGAGTCAGGGCCTCACTCTGAGGCCCAGACGGTACTAGAGTGGTACAACCATACCTGACCACAGGGTAGACCTCCGGGGCTCAGGCAATCCTCCCAAGCGGCTGCAACGAAAAGCCTATGTCTCCATGCCCAGCTCATTGATGACATTTTGGAGATAGAGATGAGGCTGCCTGATGTTACACAGTCATGTTTCAACTCCTGGGCTCCAGAAATCTTCCGTCCTCAGTCTGCCAAAGTGCTGGATGAGAGGTGGGAGATTCCATGCCTGGCCTACCCTTAGCAGGAGTCGTTTTGGTGCACAATGAGGCGTGCTTTGATTGCGGGGATACACTTCCTAGCTGTCCATAGCCAACGATTTAGCTTGCTTCCCTTAGGGTTCTATGAGTTTCCTTTTCCTTCTCATCACCAACATTCACCACTCAACTTTGCGGAGAGCACCCCTGGCATTTTGTTCTTGCCACATAGTCTCCTTGAAAAATAACCACACCTGTTAGTGAGAATTT
>NW_007058915.1:0-772 GCF_000164805.1 Carlito syrichta
AACATTTGACGAGTTCGAAGATCTTTTTCTTGTCGGTCCCAAAATAGACAACCTGGGAATTTTTTGGATTGAGGGCGCATGCAACATTGATTCCATATTCTTACTTAGTTGGAGGCCATGTAGTGTCCTGTATGTGAGGACTCTCATTCCCTTGATTCCTGTTTCGAAACCTTGATTCTTGTTGAGCCCTTAGTAGGTAATCATGTAGATTTTTTGATAGAGGAACCGTGGAAAACAGATTTCTACTCTTTTATTAGCACGAGACCATGAAGTTTCCTGTACATGAGGATTGCTATTACCCACATTCATGCCTCGAATCCCTGATTCTTCTTTATCCATCCGCAAGATGCCCTGTAGATTTTCAGGACTGAGGACTCGATTAACACAGATTCCTTATTTTTAGCAACAGCCGTGCAGTTGGCTGTATATGAGTACTCCTGTTCACAGACACATAGGTCGAAAGCTTGATTCTTGATAAGATCGTAGAATGACGCCATATATTTTTTGAAGATTGAGAACATATGTCACCCACATTCCTTATTCTTTCTTAGGAACATTCAGTGCATTTGCCTGTATATGAAGATTTCATTTCCCTGGTTTATTCTTCAAAAACCCAAATTAGTGTTTAGACCTTAGGAAGAAACCCTGAAGTTTTATTGGGATGGAGGTCACGTGTAAACCAGATTCCTTATTCTCCTTTAGAAATAGACAGTGCAGTTTCCTGTATGTGAGGACTCCCATTATCCAGATTCCTAATCCCAAAACCTGAATG
>NW_007058916.1:0-691 GCF_000164805.1 Carlito syrichta
GGACAGTCAAACTGCAGACTCAGCATCTTCTCCTGGGGTGTGATTATTCTCAGCCATGACCCAGACTACACTTGTGACTTTTTCACAAAAAGATGGACCTCCTCAGTACTCGACTGCCTATATATGTCCTTCATATTTTGTGTGACACAGAAAGTTATACTCTGAGCCAGGTACCTGTTGTCCCAGCTACTTGAGAGACTGAAACAGGAGTAATATTTGAGACCAGGAGTTCAGGGACATAGGGTGCAATGATTGGGCCTGTGAGTGACCACTGCACTCTAGCCTGGGCCCCATAATAAGATCCTGTCTCTATAAAACAACAAAAATAAATTAAAACAATTATTTTTTTTTGTTGGGGTCTCACTCTGATCCCCAGGCTGGAGTGCAGTGGCATAATCATGGCTCACTGTAGTCTCAACCTCCTAGGTATAGGATACTTCTGCCTCAGCCTCTTGACTAGCTGGGACTACAGGTGCATACCACCATGTCTGGCTAATTTTTTATTTTTATTTTTGCAGAGATGAGGTTGCTATGTTACCTAGGCTGGTCCCAAACTCCTGGGCTCCAAGCAGTCCTCCCACCTTGGCCTCCCAAACTGCTGGGATTATTACAAGTATGAGTCACCGTGTCCAGCCAGAAATTTTTTTTTTTTTTTTTTTGGTAGAGACAGGATCTTGCATGTTGCCCGGGA
>NW_007058917.1:0-1535 GCF_000164805.1 Carlito syrichta
CATTGGGCATTGACCGTGGTGTCTGGGAAATTGAATGACTGGTATTCACAAAACCAATCATCTTATCCACTTGATTATTAAAGCCATCCTCTGTAAATGTTATCCTTTGATGGGCATTCACATGAGATACAAGTATTCTCACTTTTTGTTCATTCAGAGAGATCAATCCTCATACCTCTTCTACAGATTTTCTTGTCACCAATATTCTAATTATGAATTTTCTATGTCCCTGGTCATCCAGCCAAACCGTCGGTCGCTGACCATGAATTGGTAGATAACTTCATGTCTGGCCATTTCTTCTTATAAATGACATAAGGAATCAGATACACTGCTCAAAGCTCTTCCCATTGGAATATTTTTCTTCACCATGGTCCTTCAGAGATATCCAGAAAGGGCTGTAGTGCTTTCAGCAGAGCCTATGATCAGGACTATCTTTAAACCAGGCCTGAGTTGTCTCCTTCTCTTTTGTCTGCTCATGGTAAATTTTTCATGAGACCATAAGTGAAAACTAGAAAAGAAAAAGTAGCAGTAGACTATGGGCATTTGAGACACTTTTTCATGAAATTTACTTGTGTTTTGGGAGTCAACTTAGGCCCAATTCTATATACTTAATTTCTATGTAATGATAGAGTATTTCTGTGAATGTCCAATTTTATGGCTTTATATGTTTGATAACAACATCAATGGGTCTGTCAGTCACCTGATAACTTTGTGGACATGTGAAGCATCCAGTCTCTATTAAAACTCAGTAGAGAGCCGGGCTCGGTGGCTCAGCCTGTAATCCCGCGCCTTTGGGAGGCTGAGGTGAGTGGATTGCCTGAGCCCGCGGGTTCGAGACCCGCCTGGGCAGCGAGACCTCATCTCTACAATAAATCAAAAAAATCAGCTGGGCATGGTAGCGTATGCCTGTGATTCCGGCTACTTGGAAGGCTGAGGTGGAAGGATCGCCGGAGCCCAGCAGGTCGAGGCTGCAGTGGCCGGAAGCGGCCACTGCACTCCAGTCTGGGCGACCGAGTGAAACTCCAACTCAAAAAAAAAAAAAAACAAAAACTCAGTAGAAGCTTAAAACTGTTTCTCAAAAGAAGAGTAGTTATCTGGATAGGATGGAAGTACTTTTTTTCTGTCTGTGCTATGATTTACCTGAAATATAGCAATCTGCTGAAAGCTCCAGATAGTATCTCTCTATTTGCCATAGACACTTCAAGTATCTGCTAGAATGCATGACCTAAGTGTCAGCACAGTTTGTACAGCAGCCTGGATCTGCGACAAAGCTTCCTCATATTCTGGACCCCTAAAAACTAATAGATCTTTTTGATTGCTTGGAAAGTGAGTCATAATGACATACCCAGAAGAGAAATGAGCTTCCTTCAAAATTTCAAAAGGCCCACATACCTAATGGGATGCTTTTCTGTTGTTGCTATTGTTGGAAGGGCCAGATTTAACAATTTATCCATCACCTTAAAATGAATGTTTCACCTGCTCATTGCCACTAGAATTCTAGAAATGTCACTGAGGTAGATAGTTCCAGAATTTTT
>NW_007058918.1:0-962 GCF_000164805.1 Carlito syrichta
GATATGATTGACAGAGTGAAGAAGCAACTACAAATTGGGAGAAATTATCTGTAAACCATATATCTGATAAGCAGTTCATGTCCAAAATATATAAGAAACTCAAGCAACCCAATAGCAAGAAAACAGCCAGTTTAAAAATCAGGCAAAAATACTTGAATAAACATTTCTCAAAGGAAGAGACATACAAACGGCCAACAGATCTATTAAAATGTCTTTAATATCACTCATCCTCAAGGAAATACAAATTAAAACCACAATGAGTTATACTCTCATACCTGCTAGGATGACTGTTATCAAAAAGATGGAAGATAGTGCTGTTGAGGGTGTGGAGAAAGGGAACCCTTGCACACTGTGGGTGGGAATGTTAATTAGTACAGCCATTGTGGATTACTGTAGAAGTTTCTTCAAAAAACGATAAATAGCCCTATTGTGTGACCTGGCACCTCACTGCTGGGTATATTTTCATAGGAAATATGATCAGTACGTTGAAGATTTCTGCAATCCTATATCCCCTGTAGCACTAATCACAGGAGTCAAGCTGTAGAATCAACATAAACATTCATCAATCCATGAGTGGATAAAGAAAATGGGGCAGATATATACAACAGAGTTCTATTTCTCCATACACAAGAGTGAAATACTGCCATTGGTAAAAATAGGGATGAACTTGCAGTAGTTATGCTCAGTGAAACTGTTAAGTGAAAAAACCAGAGATAAGTGATCACCCTTACACGTGGAGTCTTATTTTATTTTATTATTTTATTTGAAAGATGAGGAGTACAATTCAGGGTTAGGTATACAAATATTCATTATGCAGGTATCCTTGTTGATGAGGTGTGCCCTCTCTCCCCTGGCAGTTTCCCTCAACTGCCAATCCCATGCCCCCTTCCTGGCAGTTTCCCACTATTGCCAATCCCTTTCTTTCTTTTTTTTTTTGAGTTGGAGTCTCACTCTGTCGCCCA
>NW_007058919.1:0-797 GCF_000164805.1 Carlito syrichta
AAGCTGGTTCTTCAGAAGGGTAAACAAGATCGATGGTCCCCTAGCTAGACTGACCAAGAAAAAACGAGAAAAAAACCAAATAAGCATAATCAGAAACACAAAAGATGTAGTCACATCCGACCCTGAAGGAATACAAAAGATCATTAGAGACTACTACGTACACTTGTATGGAAACAAACTTGAAAACCATAAGGAAATGGAGGACTTTCTGACATCACACAACCTACCTAGGTTGGAACAAGAAGAAATTGAGACCCTAAATAGACCAATAACAATCAAAGAAATTGACTATGTAATAAGAAAGCTTCCTACAAAAAAAAGCCCTGGTCCTGATGGCTTTCCAGCAGAATTCTACAAGACATTCAAGGAGGAGCTGATACCAATCCTACTGAAGGTATTCCAGGCAATTGAAAAAGATGGAACTCTCCCCAAATCATTTTATGAAGCCAACATCACATTAATACCCAAGCCAGGTAAAGATCCAACAAAGAAAGAGAACTACAGGCCAATATCTTTGATGAACATAGATGCTAAAATTCTCAACAAAATCCTAGCAAACCGGATTCAGCAATACATCTCAAAAATCATCCACCATGACCAAGTAGGCTTCATTCCTGGCATGCAAGGCTGGTTTAACATTCGTAAAACCATAAATGTAATTAAATACATCAACAGATGTCAAAACAAAAACCACATGATCATATCATTAGATGCAGAAAAAGCTTTTGATAAAATCCAGCACCCCTTCTTGATAAAAACCCTTGAACATCTAGGCATACGGGGAACATACCTCAAAA
>NW_007058920.1:0-1404 GCF_000164805.1 Carlito syrichta
ATCAACATTGCTAAGATGTCTATCCTACCCAAGGCAGTTTTAACTCAATACCCCTTACCAACAGACCTGGAAATGGCAATACAGAAATTCATAAGGAAAAAAAGCTACCATGAATAGACAAAACTATCCTTAGCAAAAGAAACAAAGCAGGAGGTATCACACTTCCACACTTGAAAGTTTATCATAAGGCTATAATAATCATAACACACTGGTATTGGTACAAGAACAGACATATAGACCAATGGAAATGAATAGAAATTAGGAATAGAAATTCTGGAAGCACAGCCTCAATTTCTCAACCATCACATATTTGAAAAAGCCTCCCCCAACAACCACAGGGGAGAGGAGAGCCTATTCAGTAAATGGTGCTGAGAAAACTGGCTGACCACATGCAGAAGATTGAAATAGGACCCCTACCTATTGCCATACACAAAAAATCAACTCTAAGTGTGTCAAAGACCTAAACGTAAAATCTCAAACTGTAAGAATCTTAGAAAATGCTGGAGACACCCCTACAAAAATCAGAAAAGGCAACCAATAAAACAAGATAGATAAGTGGTACCTCATCAAACTAAAAAGCTTCTGGAAAGCAAAAAGAACCATCAAGAGAGTGTGGAGATAGCCCACAGAATAGGAAAAAAAAATTTGCCAAATGTATATTCAGCAAAGAATTAACATCCAGGATTCACAAAGGAACTCAAGCATGCTGAAAAGGACAAAAACAAACCACATAGTTCTTTAAGTGAAAAGATGAAAGTTTACTATAGGTATATATGTATTTTAAAACACAGTATATTTAGAGTTTGGTATTATCTGATGATTAAGGTATCCACTGGGGGGGTTCTTGCAATGTATCACTTGTAAATAAAGGGAGACAACTGTATTGTGTATTTCAAAATAACTAAAAGAGTGATTTTTATATATTCTCACTTAAAAAATAAGGGCTTGAGGTGATGGATTTATTAAACTAATTTGATCATTATACAATATATACATTTATGGAAACATCACATTTTACTTCACCAATATATAAAAGTTATATTTGTCAATTAAAAACAAAGGCATAAAAATAATAACTAAAAAGGCTTAAGATATATATTTCAATAAATGTCTTTTGAAATCATGTGTTTCCTTTGTAGTTCAAGTAATAAAGTATACTTATTTCTCTAGAACAAATCAAACCTAAAGATAACAGAAAAAAAATATCAGAGCAAAACTACATGATATTGAGACCACAAAACAATTTGAAAGATAAACAAAACAAAAATTGGTTCTTTGAAAAGATAAATAAAACTGCTAGACTGCTTGCTAGAATAACCAAAGAAGAAAGAAAAACTTTAAATAAACACAATCAAAGATGATAATGATGTCACAATTGATGCCATAGAAATACAAAAAATCATC
>NW_007058921.1:0-589 GCF_000164805.1 Carlito syrichta
CCTGGGGAAGAGACAGTCCCGTACCTCCCCACCAGAGATCTCCTTTACCATAGGAGAGTGGGAGGGGAGGCCTGCAGCCCCACCCACCTCCACTGTCCCTCCTCCTTCCCTGCACTATTCTCTGAGAAGAGTGAAAGAGCTGGCTCTGCAGGAGAGACCTGATTAGAGGAAACATTACAGTGCCTACCACAGAGGGCAGTTTTTTTTGTTGTTGTTGTTGTTTGCTTTTGGTTTTTGTTTTTTAAATTTTTCAATTACTTTTTATTTTTTATTTATTTTATTTATTTTTTCTTTTGATTTGGAGTCTCACTCTGTCGCCCAGACTAGAGCGCAGTGGCCGCTCCCGGCCACCGCAGCCTCGACCTGCTGAGCTCCGGCGATCCTTCCGCCTCAGCCTTCCAAGGAGCCGGAATTACAGGCATGCGCTACCACGCCCGGCTGATTTTTTGATTTATTGTATAGATGAGGTCTCGCTGCCCAGGCGGTTCTCGAACCCGAGGGCTCAGGCGATCCACTCACCTCAACCCTCTCAAAGGCGCGGAATTACAGGCTGAGCCACCGAGCCCGGCTACTTTTTTAATTAAGAAAT
>NW_007058922.1:0-921 GCF_000164805.1 Carlito syrichta
GCCCATCTAAAGAGGACTGGATTCGAAATATGTGGTACGTAGGAACAATGCCATATTATGCAGTCACAACGAGAAGAAACTCACGAAGTTCACGGAAACCTGGATGGAGTTAGAGTCTATACTACTGGGTGACCTTTCACGGAAGCAAAAACTGAGTATCACATGTACTCACTCATAAGTGGACCTTGCACAACCATCATAATAACGACAACAAAAAAGATTTTCAGAGTTGGGAGATGCAGGGGAGGGGGAGGGCCAGGACTTGCAGTAGTTGGATTCTGCCCGGGGTGCCGGGACGGTCGGGGACAGGCCTGAACAACAAGGGTTCCTGTAAAATGAATATTAATATATTTCACCTGAATTGTACCCTACCTCTTTCAGATTACAAATTAAGAAGCAAAAGTTTACACCAGAGCCCTGAATCCATAGCCAGTCATTAGAAAGAACTTCTTGTTGCTGTAGCCTTAATCACTTTTTTCCACACCGAAATAAAAACACAGACCCTTATTTTATTGAAACGTGCTTAGATAAAATATCCTGTTGCTGATTGTTAGGTAACTTATTTTTGAAATGTATCCCAGTTGACTGACTGGATATGTTTCATTGACGACAGCAACTGTATACTGCTACTTCAAATGCATTCTCCAGATGTGTGTCTTTTTCCCTGCGGAGGTATGTGGAGCTTTCTGGCATGTTTTCTTTCTGACCACGTTTGCGTGTTTCCCTGTGTTAACGTTACGTGGGAGTTGTTGCGGGGTGTCAGACACCTACCCTGCACAATGAATGGTACCTGCTGTCAATCTCTCTCTTGTGGGGGCGGGGCTCCGGGTCCCTCGCCATTGCGGGGCTGCAGCGCCCTGGCGTGAGGACGGCGTGTCGCGTCCCGGCCGCGTGACCTGCTGGGTTGACGCGATCCTTCCT
>NW_007058923.1:0-1477 GCF_000164805.1 Carlito syrichta
CCAGCTGAAGTTGCACTCTGGTCACCAAATGCTCCCCGCCTAGTATAGTGCATATACAGGAGAGCTCTGAGAATCAGGGAGGAGAGCACGCACAAAGCCAGTGTATACAGACTGCCAATGAAGTGCAGTGCAGCGCAGGCTTCAATAGCGTGTCCCCAGGAAGACCCAGCTTCACCCCCAGTGTAACAGAGGCTCTCCGTGCTTACTCAGCAATGAAAACGGCACAGCCTTGGTAGTCCTTATTAGGTTTAAACGCCATAGGGAAAAACAACTTAGAATTCTCCCCATCCACACATAATGCTCTCCGGCTCGTGACTGTGGAGCACTTGTGTCACTCATTGCGGCACTATGTCTTGCAGATTTCTCTCCGTGAAACACGGAGGTTTCACGCTCGTACGCAAAGGCCCTCTATGGAAAGGAACACAAATCAAGGGGAAAGAGTGAGTGTCGGTGACCTGCACTGACCAGGGGGGGGTTAGGACCGCACCGGTGAATCAGAACGGAGAGAAGAAACCACACGGAGGCAGCTCTTCTGGGAACAGTTTGGCCAAGACTGAAGCCAATTTTATTCAAACCTTTTCCAACTTATATACCATTTTCTATAATCTCCAGCAGTGTGACAATTACTTGCTGGGGGCGTAAAAGTTCATTGATGTGTAACACGCTTTACAAATCATGTACCGTCACAAGACTTTCAGGTTCCCAGTGAACAATTACAATTCCATGATGTATGAATCACAGGTGCACAATTTCAATACAGATTGTTCAAAATGTTCTCCACAATGTTCAATAAATCATTCATATTATACTCTAAGTTCTAAGCCCTGATTAAAAAACTTTCCAAGTTAACTCTAAGTTCAATCCAATTTTACTAACTTTTAATATTTTTGACGATTAATATTATTAACTTAACACTATACTATAATCTATAAGTTTACTTAAATGACTTAATTTTATTACCTTAATTTTATACTATTTATTTTTATAATTCTTATAACCTACTACATTTCTATACTGCCCTATGATTGTATATTAATTACCTATGAACTTATCCTTAACCTAAAATTTTATCACAACTTCTATAAACTTCAAATATCTAAACTATTGTCTTTTATACTTTATTAATTACTTATCTTATAATATCATGTCTAAATTCTAATACAACTATTATCCTACTATAATCTATTACAAACCTTATCATTAGTACTAATAAGTATAAAAATTATGAACTTACTCTATGTTCTATAAAACTTAATTCAATGACATTTTAACCTAAAACCTAAATCTGATTGCCTATTACATGGAAACTACCTACGTCTCAAATCCTGCCATGCCACTTAAAACAATGAACTGCACAGTTGCCATAACGACAGCCGGGGACTGAAGCAAGCTGAAAGTTACTGCACGTACAAAAACCAAGAACGTTCTGCTTGACCAAAAGCAACATAATACAACTATTATCACAGTTATAACGTCT
>NW_007058924.1:0-792 GCF_000164805.1 Carlito syrichta
CAACAAACTGATGCTCATGTTCTGTGTGAATGTATCTAAACTTCAGGCAAATAAATCAGCCATATTACCAAGTACAAAGCCATTGAAATTGTTAGATTTATTTTCAGGAGCCACTGAGACTAAAAAAAAATTGAATGGAATAAAAAAATTCAAGGAAACTCAGGGAACAAATTAATTCACTGGATGATTATCTGAAAAACAACATTCCCTTGTAGAACAAAGAACTGAAACTATCTAAAAGCACTTCTCAAAGTAACATTTTTGCATGTCAATAAAATAACTAACCTAGAATAAATATATAATTAACAGTATGTTCTCTGTTAAGCCAGTAACAAAGAAACCCTTTAGTGCAGTAAAACAAAGTCCTGTCATATCCCCATTTTTTTACAAAGAAGCATGAAAGTCTTTCACAATGGTTCAAACTGTATTTATAGTAACAAGGTAAAGACTTGAGATGAAAGTCAAAAGGATTAAAGTCAAAGCTCCAGCTCAATATGAGTTACAGTTTTGATTTTTATTCTTATAGTGGTCTACAAATATTAAGACAGAAAACACATCCATGTGATTGTAGGATCCTCTGAGACTCTACAACCTTAGAAAAGCCGATAAAACTGATGAAAATGCATCTGGCTTGGCAGTAGACTCCATATTAAATGGTAATGCTCAAAGTAATGACTACAACTGCAGAACGCTGTGGGGAGGGGAGGAGGCAAAAGGCTGAAATTTCTGCAACTGACACTGGGCAGAAAGAAAAATAAGGGAAAAAGATGTGCTAATACTGTTTGAAAATGG
>NW_007058925.1:0-1412 GCF_000164805.1 Carlito syrichta
ATGTGAGCAGCAAGGACCAGGAGGACTGTGCCCTTTTTAGCAGTGACACGAATGGCGACCCAGAGAAGGCCGAGAATGACAATGAGATTGATTTGGAGAGCATCGACATCCACACGATGGCGACCAGAGCAACGAAGACAATGAGGACAAGACCGAGCTGTGCGAACATTGCAGACTCAGGACTCAGCCTCGCAGCTGGCGACAGCTGAGGAGCTCAAGCCCCAAGACTAGCCCCTGGACTCTGCCAAGGAGGGCCTGGAGCCCGGCAGCATGCGCCTGCTGAGCCCCAACTTTGTGGCGGGCGGCCTGCAGGGAGTGTCCCACAGCAAGCCCAAGATCTGGTCTCTGATGGAGACCACCAGGAGCCCCTCAGGCACACCCAAGACCTCACCGCCTCCGCCCACTGGCCCTACAGACCCGCACCAGCCCTCTGTGGGTGCTGCACCAGCAACCCGCCTTCCTGCCCAGTCGTGAACTGTACACCTGCCACATTGGCTTGTCCTCCAACTTATATCAATATTTTTTATTATGAACAATAATTTTTCTGGATTTATTGTAGAGACAAGGTCTCACCAAGGTGCCTATGCTGGTCTTGAACCCCTGGGCTCAGGCAATCCTCTCGCCTCGGCCTCCCAAAGTGCTGGAATTACGGGCTTGAGCCACCGTGCCCTGTCTAGCCAGTTGTTTTTATGTCAATTGTGCCTGGATTGCAAATAGGCAAATTAATTAAGTAGACACTCTAAAAATATGAGTGGAAAAGTTGTTTCTGTGTAAAGATAAGTTGCATATTGGAAAGAGTAGCAGGTCAAATGGTAAATGCTTTAATTCTGCTGAGTTAAGTGTGAGTAAAGCAACCGTGAAAGATAAGACTCCCCTTTCCCTGTAACTGGAAATCAGAGATGAGATATCATGAATGCTGCTTGGGTGAGAAAAATGACATGGAATGCCAAGTGAGGGATTTGTGCTCAGAGGGAGTGCCTTGGCTTTATATGAGACATTGACCCTGAATGAAAGTACTGTATGTTGAGGTCCCAGTGAAATGTTTAAGGCACACTTATGTCATTTTTAGGATTTCCCCTCTTCCAATAATTCATTTCGTTTCATCAGTCCTAAATGCTTTACTTGAGCGCTTTTATTGCATTTTGTTAGGAATAGTGGTGAAACTTATTTGTTTGGCAAATACAGTCCATATTCTTCCAGGATGTTTGGTTGAGGTTCTCGACCAAGTTGGGCTCTCTTCCCGATCTTGACAGCTCATTGGAACCACCTGGCAAGCTCTTAATTCTCTGAAGATTGGGTTCCCATCAGCTCCCCCAGAGACTTTGATTTAACTGATCTAAGTAGGGCCTGGGCATGGAGACATTTTAGCAGTCCAAATGATTCTAATGGGCTGCCTGGGTTGAGCACCACTG
>NW_007058926.1:0-3755 GCF_000164805.1 Carlito syrichta
AGAAGAAAAGGAAAAAAGAACAACATTCTTCACAAGAGTACAGGAAAAAGAATAAAATACACATGAACCAACCCCAAAACCAAAAGAAAGACAAAAAAACCAAGTGGAAGAAAAACAACTCTATAAGAACTCTATGATAGGGATGAACTCTCACATTTCAATAATTAGCCTGAATGTGAATGGACTGAATGCACCACTGAAAAGACATAGAATGGCAAAATGGATAAAATATCACCAGGGAACAATATACTGCCTTCAAGAGACCCATCTCACTAGAAAGGACATGCACAGACTCAAAGTAAAAGGATGGGAAACAAATTTTCAGGCGAAGGAACACAAAAGAAAGGAGTCACAATCCTAATTTCAGACAAAATACCATTTAAGCTATCAAAAATTAAAAAAGATACAGAGGGCCACTACATAATGATAAAAGGTTCAGTCCATGAACAAGAAATATCTATACTAAACATATATGTACCTAACATAGATGCACCAACTTTTGTAAAGCAACTCCTAGGAAAACTAAAGAAAGATATTTACTCTAACACCATCATAACTGGGGACTTTAATACCCCACTCACAACCCTCAACAGATCATCGGGACAAAAAATCAGCAATGAGATCTGGAACCTCAATGTGACTCTGGACCAAATGGACTTAATTGATACCTACAGAAAACTCCATCCAAAGACCAGAGAATACATATTCTACTCTTCACCGCATGGGATGTATTCCAAGATCGACCACATTATCGGCCATAAATCAAGCATAGGCAAATTTAAAAGGACCCAAATTCTACCATGCACCTTCTCGGACCAGTGTGGAATAAAAATAAACATTAACACCAACAAGGTCCCCCCAAAACCCACAAAGACATGGTAACTAAACAGCATGATGCTAAACAACTCCTGGATCAATGATGAAATCAAAACAGAGATCAAAAGATACCTGGAAACAAATGAAAATGAAGAAACATCTTATCAAAATATCTGGGATGCCTTAAAAGCTGTAGTAAGAGGGGAATTTATATCCCTACAAACACACATGAAGAAAATGGAAGGAGCACAAATTAACAGCCTAACAAGCCGCCTAAGGAAGCTGGAAAAACAAGACCACAAAAACCTTAATTTCAGTAGAAGAATCGAGATCACCAAAATAAAAGCCCAAATCCAGGATGTAGAAAACAAAAAGACAATACAAAAAATCAATGAAACAAAAAGTTGGTTCTTTGAAAAGATAAAGAAGATCGTGGACCCCTAGCTAGACTGGCCAAGAAAAAGAAAGAAAAACCCCAAATAAGCACAATCAGAAACACAAAAGATGAAGTCACATCTGACCCTGAAGAAATGCAAAAGATCACCAGAGACTACTATGTACACTTGTATGGAAACAAACTTGAAAACCTCATGGAAATGGAGGACTTTCTGTCATCACACAACCTGCCTAGGTTGAAACAAGAAGAAATTGAGACCCTCAATAGACCAATAACAATCAAGGAATTGACTACATAATAAGAAAACTACCTACAAAAAAAATCCCTGGACCAGATGGCTTCCCAGCAGAATTCTACAAGACATTTAAGGAGGAACTGATTCCAATCCTACTGAAGCTATTTCAGGCGATTGAGAAAAATGGAACCCTCTCCAAATCATTTTATGAAGCTAACATCACATTGATACCCAGTCCAGGTAAAAATCCAACAAAAAAAGAGAACTACAGGCCAATATCTTTGATGAACATAGATGCTAAAATTCTCAACAAGATCCTAGCAAACCAGATTCAACACATCTCAAGAATCATTCATTATGACCAAGTAGGCTTCATCCCTGGGATGCAAGGCTGGTTCAACATTCGTAAAACAATAAATGTAATTAAATACATCAACAGATGTCAAAACAAAAACCACATGATTATATCATTAGATGCAGAAAAAGCTTTTGATAAAATCCAGCACCCCTTCTTGATAAAAACCCTCAAACATCTAGGCATACGGGGAACATACCTCAAAGTAGTAAACGCCATCTACAAGAAACCCACAGCCAGCATACTCATAAACGGACAAAAATTGGAACCATTTCCCCTGAAAACTGGAACAAGACAAGGATGCCCACTCTCACCCCTCCTGTTCAATATAGTATTGGATGTCCTGGCTAGAGCAATCAGAGAAGAGAAGGCAATCAGGGGTATCCAAATAGGAAAAGAGGAAGTCAAATTATCTCTCTTTGCAGATGACATGATCGTATACCTTGAAAACCCAAGAGAATCTGTCAAAAACCTCCTTACACTGACAAAGGCCTTCGGCAAAGTCTCAGGGTATAAATGTGCAAAAGACAATCAAATTTCTTTACACCAATAATAAACAAAGAGAAACCCAAATAAGAAGCACAATTTCATTCACAATAGCCACAAAAAAATGAAATACCTTGGCATCTTCCTAACCAGAGACATGAAAGACCTTTACAATGAAAACTACGAAACTCTGCTCAAAGAAATCAAAGATGACACAAACAAGTGGAAAAATATCCCATGCTCATGGATTGGAAGAATCAACATTGTGAAGATGTCCATCTTGCCTAAGGCAATCTACAGATTCAATGCAACACCTATTAAATTACCAGCAACATTCTTCTCAGACCTAGAAAAAACAACACAGGAATTCATATGGAAACATAAATGACCAAGAATAGCCAGAACAATCCTCAGCAAAAAAAACAAAGCAGGTGGTATCATTACCAGACTTCAAACTTTACTGTAAAGCCACAATCATCAAAACAGCTTGGTATTGGTATAGGAACAGGCATATAGACCAACGGAATAGAATTGAGATTCCAGAGGGAAGACCTCAATTTCTCAACCAACTCATCTTCAACAAAGCCTCCACCACCTACCACTGGGGAGAGGAGAACCTATTCAGTAAATAGTGCTGGGAAAACTGGCTGACCACATGCAGAAGATTGAAACAGGACCCCTATCTATCCCCATGCACAAAAATTAACTCCAAATGGATCAGAGACCTAAATGTAAAGCCTCAAACCATAAGAACCTTAGAAAATGAAGGACATACCCTCCTGGAAATTGGAACTGGCATCCAATTCCTGAACAAAACTCGAAACCCACAGGCCATAAGGGATAAGATAGATAAGTGGGACCTTATTAAACTGACAAGCTTCTGCAAAGCCAAAGAAACCATCAAGAGAGCAGGAAGACAGCCCACAGACTGGGAAAAAGTATTTGCCAACTCCAGGTCTGACAAAGGCTTAACATCTTGGATCTAAAAGGAACTCAAACGTGCTGAAAAGAAAAAAACAAACAACCCCGTTATAAAATGGGCAAAAGATATGAACAGACACTTCACAAAGGAAGACATCTGAGCAACCAACAGACACATGAAGAAATGCTCAACCTCATTAATCATCAGGGAGATGCAAATCAAAACCATACTGAGATACCACCTAACTCCAGTCAGAATGACAATTATCAAGAACTCAAAAAATAACAGCTGCTGGAGAGGGTGTGGCAAAAAGGGAACACTTCTACACTGTTGGTGGGAGTGTAAACTAGTGCAACCTCTGTGGAAAGCAGTGGTGCGATTCCTAAAAGCTCTAAACATCAACCTCCCATATGACCCTGCAATCCCCCTACTGGGAATATACCCTGAAGAACTCAAATCACTCTATCAAAAAGATACCTGCACATGAATGTTTATTGCAGCATTGTTCACAATAGCAAGAACCTGGAACCAACCATGCTGTCTT
>NW_007058926.1:3913-7553 GCF_000164805.1 Carlito syrichta
ACTATGCAGCCATAAAAAAGAACAAAATCATGAATTTTGCAGCCACCTGGATGGAGCTAGTGTCTATAATACTAAGTGACCTCTCACAGAAACAAAGATCTGAGTATCACATATTCTCACTCATATACTGGACCTTGATCATCCAATCCACTACTATAAGAAAATGACTGACAGTGTTGGGAAGCTATGGGGGGGGATAGGACTAATGGTAGTAAACATCTGTCTGGAGATGGGGAGACACCTGTTATCAACAAAGTGGCCTGAATGAAGCATAGTTGTATACCTAACCCTTAACTGTACCCCACAATATCAAAATTAAAAATATTGATTGTAATAAAAAAAATATAAATGGTATGACAACTGTCAATTCCCCCCAAAGCCAGAAAATCTAGTTAATTTAGAAAAGTTATTAGACCTACTACAATAAGGCAAATTGCAATATTGACAGAGTAGCACCTCATAAGATGAAATTCAAGGAGGTGGAAATACTTACATATTTTTTGGATTTGAGATGAGTAATTTTAAGGTGTGTCTTTCGTGAAGGAGAACTGGTTCCAACTTGTCAGAGTTTATGACATTATGGCTTTGAAATGGAGTGTGCAAAGAAATGAGTCTTGAAGTAAGGCTTAATAAGTAAGCTGCTAGTGTTGGTATATAAGCAACCCTTATTTGTTCACAGCCTTATTTCCTGGAGCAAGTACCTACATTTACCTTGTTTATTCCCAGTATTGTTTAGTGTAGTCATGGAATTTGTGCCTAGTCACCACATTTTTTAACACAGAAACAGACACTTAGTTTGGTATCTGTTTTCAGTGTCTCTATTTTCTTATCCATTAGTCTTATCTGAAAAGAGAACTGTCATCACTGTTATCATCTGGGTACAGGATAAAGTCATGTCTGCATCATGGACATACTATGGTTGTGTATAAAGTTTGTCATGATAATCATTTCAACTTAAGTTTGATATATTTTTTTCATTTTTGCTGGAAGATAATTTATTGGTTTGTTTGATGGGCCTATAGCTATGGAACAAGATTTGAGGCTCTGGAGATTGCACATTTAAGCCCTGCATCATGAGCAGATACTATTTGAATTATTATTATTAGAACTGTAGTTCATTTCTAAACAAGCAATAGAGTCCTCAATTAAACCTTGAGAATATATCAACTCCTCCATCTAAATGACCTATAAAGCCATATATTGGGTCATTAGCCAAATTACCTAAATTCTCAAATCTTTTATTTCTCATATCTTTTCATATTAAACATGCAAGAGAGATTTCTGAGATTCAAGTATAACACTCTTCCCCTATTTATTTTCCTGAGAGACCAGTATAATATGCAAAGCAGGTCTATTTTGAGCTGCCACTTGTCCAATATCAAGAACCTCTCAACAAGCAGTTCTACAGTCTCAGTATCATTGCCTAGTTTTCTTGAGATTTTCTGGACCACAGTATGTAGTACTTGCTCTTGTATCAACTATCAAATGTGAAATGCAACTCCTTGAAAATAGAAGCAAAATGGTTAACGCTTTTGAGTTGAAATCAGGGCTCAGTTTTTCTCATCCTTAAATTAATTCACTTAAAAATGTCTTTTTCCCAAAAATATAAAGGATGAGTCAAAATGAGATGAGTGATATCAGGGGCCATCTTGAAGGCATATACCAAACAAATCAGATAATAATCACATGGAACCACCCAATGATCTGTTTCCAGACAACATAACTCAATGGGCTTACTGAATAATACAGTATAGTTTTGGCATCTCTAATGAAGAGCAGTCTGAAACCACATGATGAAATTTGTAGCAGTAATATAATCAAATAGATCTAAAGCCAAAGGGCTTGAGGTTGAGTCTAAGTAGTGTGTCTAGACGTGAGATAGTGTCTTTATATACACAACTGTTTCCAAAATATATTTCTGTGAAAATTTTGTCTAAAATGTTATACCCTATGTGTGGTTTTCAAGTATTGTCTGCAGACACAAGATTCTCTTTTTCTAGCTATAATATAACAGAGGCTGTTGGATTTCTAACTATCTAGCTGTGCTTGACATGTAAATAGTTTCTGAACAGTTGAGTCCAATCACCCAGCAAATCAGCTGACTTACTTTAAGGTATTGGTATCACAGGAAGCTGAACAGCAACCAAAAGAAAGTGTGTAAAACTGAGTAGTCAATGGATTCATATTTTAGCCATTTCTAAGCAAATTTAGCCAACTATTAGATAAATAATGAGTAATAGAGATATAATACCAATGTGACGAGTAGAGAATAAATATAAGTATCATAGTTAAAAGGTAAAAATAAAAATCTAATAACAATCTGGAACTTTAAAAAAGGAAAGTAATGAAGGTAATATGATAGACAGAGTAATGGCCCCTCAAAGATATATACACTCTAAAATTCCAAATCGTAAATATGTTACTTACATGGTTCAGCATATTGCTAAAATAGAATGCAAACTGACTGGTTAGTTTTGCTTACTCTTGTGTGCTGCTCACTTCCTGGGCTAAATCCTACTTGATTCTCATGTTTATTTATTGATATATTGTTTGATTTGTTTCCTTGAGGGTTTCTTTTTGCTTTGTTCAAAAGAGACCTTGGTCTATAGTCTTTTTTTTTTTTTTTTTTTTTCCGTCCTTGTATTGTTCTTGCTCAGTTTTGGTGTCTGGATATTATTGGCCTAACAGAATGTGTTGACACATTTTCTCCCCGCTTCTACTTTTTGAAAGAGTTTGTAAGAATTGGTATTAATTTTCATTAAATATTTGGTAAAATTCACCAGTAAAGTCAATTAGCTTAATTCACTCTCTTCACTTATTATGTATCTATTCAAATGTTCTAGTTTTTCTTGCATTGGTTTATTTTGTTTGGATTTTTATTTTGGGACACGTGTTTATTTATTCTAAATGTGTTTGTTTATTATGTAAGGTATTGGAGGTGCTCATCAGGCATTAGATTCTCATAAGGAGTGTGCAACCTAGATCTGTTGTATGTGCAGTTAACAATAGGGTTTGTGCCCCTATGAGAATCTAATGCCCCTGTTGATCTAACAGCTCTGCTCACCTGTCACTTACCTCCTGCTGTGCCATCAGGTTCCTCACAGGCTGCAGATTGGTATTGGTCTGCAGCCCAGGGGTTGGGGACCCCTTTTTAAAATAACCAACTTTTGGTTTTATTGATATTTTTTGTATAATTTTTTGCTTATCTACTTCATTTATCTCGATTTTAATCTTTATTATTTATCTTTTTCTGCTTGCTTTAGGTTTAGTTTGCACTTCTTTTTACAGCATTTTAAGGTAAAAGTTTAGATTATTGATTTGACATCTTTATTCTGTTTTAATATAGATGTTTAGCATTATAGGTTATGCTCTAAGTGCTGCTTTAGTTGTAACTCATAAATCTTGGTATTTTTTTTTCATTTTCTTTCATCTCAAAATATTTTCTAATTTTTCTTACGATTTTTTCCTCTCAACAATTGGTTATTGAGAGTGTATTTAATTTCCATGTATTTGTGAGCTTTCCATATTTCTTTCTGCTATTAAGTTCTAGTTTCATTGTGGTCAAATAATATACTTTGTGTGATTTTAATCATTTCAGCTTTATTGAGCCTTGTTTTTGACTGTAACATATGTTCTATCC
>NW_007058927.1:0-1009 GCF_000164805.1 Carlito syrichta
CCACACATCAACTTTCAGGAGAAAGTTTTGTTAGCCTAATTCTTGAGTTAAACTTTGTCCATTCCCCAGTCAAGAAAATATGGGGCTCTTTCATTGACTGCCCCTCCAGCATGTCCTCTTACAGGAAAGGGATAAACTTCCAAAGGAAAAGACACAGATGTTAGACAGGCAGAACAACAACGTGTCATGTCAAGTCACTCTACCATCCATAGAAATAAGATATAAAAATAACGCTTTTACTTTGATACAGTAATCACAGGGGAATCTTTGGTCCAAATTCACAGCTATATTTATAGTTCTTTCCTGAATATTGCATAGTTTTTATAGTGTTCCCTGGCACAAGAGGATTTTCAACCATAACCTTTTTTTAATCATAAAGAAGAAAATGGACAGTAAGTTTTCATTTTTTTTTTGAGTGGGAGTCTCACTCTGTCGCCCACCTTGTCTTCCTCTCCGCTAACTTCTTGCCTCTGTTTTTCCCAGACATTTGCAGCTGTGGCCCATGCATCCCTCCTCATTCATTCAGTAGGTCATTCTGAAGTCTGATGAATGAAGAGCACCATCCTTGACTGGTGGGGGACAGGAAGGGAGGAGGCCACAGAATATCTTTTGTGGGTAAAGATAACATTATGGCAGAAAGTGCACCTTGATATTTGGGGAAGAAAAATAGTTTTTCCAGAAAGATGTTCCCATAAAGTATAGGTTGCAAACTGAGCTTTCATTTTAGTAGCGTGGTTTTAGCTCCTGTGAGACTCTCAGTTCTCACCTTTATCCTTTCTCACCCAGCCTTCTGTCTCCCTAGAAGCCCTTTGCTTCTTTCTTAGCACTCAGGTCTGGTCTGCAGTGGAGAGCCCCAGTGGTTGCTTTTTACACTCTTTTCTGGATCTTGAGTAGGTTAGTCCTTGGAGACTAGCTTTTCCTTTGAATGATCAGGACAGTTTTCAGCATTTTTTTTAAACAAATTCTGATTACTTGACTCTGTTTTGCTTCCATCACTCATCTTTGAGTA
>NW_007058928.1:0-837 GCF_000164805.1 Carlito syrichta
CTGGCCATTATCCAGTTCCTTGAATCCCAGAATAGAACAAACAGGCATAGAAAGGATCTATTGTTGCCTCCTTAAGCTGGTACATCTAAATTCTCCCCCCTTGGGTATTAGAGCTCCTCATTTTGGGGCCTTCAAACTCTGAGATTGCTATCAATGCTATCCACTCCCCAAAGTTTTTAGACAATTGCTTACGAGGGGGGGACAAAAAAAACCGGAATTATCTTTTTGAGGGTGAGCCCCATGTAGCACAGGCTTCCCTCAATAGGCTAGTGATCCAGGAAGCCATTGGCATCAGAGTACCCGCTACCATCATTTTGAGAGGCTGCATTCAGCGTCAGGGATTTTTTGTTGTTGTTGAGATTCTTTCAACGAGTTTGCCCATTTCATAATGGGTGATTTGCAAGCACAGCTGCCCACACCACACTGAGTGTTCTGCAGTTTTTAACCCAAAATGACATAACCTTCATGCCCCCCCATTCACTTGGTCTCACCCTCAGCAAATTTTTTGTTTCCCCAGATGAAAAAGTTCTCAAAGGGAAGTCTTTTGCTGATGTGGAAGAGGTGAAACAAAAAATGACAGAAACACTAAAAGGCATCGAAGAGTTCAAAAACTGTTTTGAGCAGTGGAAAAATGTCTCAATAGGTATATTGCATCAAACAGAGAGTACTCTGAAGGTGACTGAAGTTTAAACATGTAAGAATAAATACACAATATTTATAAATAAATCCTGGGTTGTTTTTCGGTTTTGGCACCCTACCTCATTTATACTCAAGATAAAGTTAATAATCTAATTACTAAAAAATTTGCCGGGATAAGTGGCTCAGCCTGTAATCCCG
>NW_007058929.1:0-447 GCF_000164805.1 Carlito syrichta
AGGAAGCTTAGCTTGGCCGGGTAGGTTATTCTTGGTTGAAATTGTTTATCTTTTAGGACTGTGAAGATAGGGCTCCAAGCTCTCCTAGGCTGCAGGGTTTCTGTAGATAAATTTGCTGCTATTCTGATTGGTCTTCCATGGTAGTTGATCTGGCCTTTTTCTCTTGTTGCCTTTAGGATTTTTTCTTTTATGCCTACTTTGTTTAGGTAAATTATTATGTGTTTAGGAGTTGGTCTTCTCATTTGTTGTCTTGCAGGGGTTCTCTGAATCTCTTGTGTTTGAATTTTTTGCATTACTGATTAGTTAAGGGAAGTTTTCTTGAATGATCTCTGGAAAGTTTGTTCCAGTGTGATCTCTGTCTCCTCTTCTGCCTTAGGAAGGCCAATTATTCTTAGGTTCGGTCTCTTGAAGTAATCGCTCATCTCTTGAAGGTTTTGGTCTGTCTTT
>NW_007058930.1:0-823 GCF_000164805.1 Carlito syrichta
CTACGTAAGAAGAAAACTTCCTACAAAAAAAAGTCCTGGTCCAGATGGCTTTCCAGCAGAATTCTACAAGACATTCAAGGAGGAGCTGATACGAATCCTACTGAAAGTATTCCAGGCGATTGAAAAAGATGGAACTCTCCCCAAATCATTTTACAAAGCCAACATCACATTGACACCCAAGCCAGGTAAAGTCCAACAAAGAAAGAGAACTACAGGCCAAAATCTTTGATGAACATAGATGCTAAAATTCTCAACAAGATCCTAGCAAACCGGATTCAGCAATACATCTCAAAAATCATCCACCATGACCAAGTAGGCTTCATTCCTGGCATGCAAGGCTGGTTCAACATTCATAAAACCATAAATGTGATTAAATACATCAACAGATGTCAAAACAAAAACCACATGATCATATCACTAGATGCAGAAAAAGCTTTTGATAAAATCCAGCACCCCTTCTTGATAAAAACCCTTGAACATCTAGGCATACGGGGAACATACCTCAAAATAGTAAAAGCCATCTACGAGAAACCCACAGCCAGCATACTCCTAAATGGACAAAAATTGGAACCAATTCCCCTGAAAACTGGAACTAGACAAGGATGCCCACTCTCTCCCCTCCTGTTCAGCATAGTATTGGAAGTCCTGGCTAAAGCAATCAGAGAAGAGGAGGCAATCAGAGGTATTCAAGTAGGAAAAGAGGAAGTCAAGTTATCTCTCTATGCAGATGATATGATGGTGTACCTTGAAAACCCAAGAGAATCGGTCAAAGGTCTCCTTACATTGATAAAAGCCTTTGGCAAAGTCTCAGGATACAAAATAA
>NW_007058931.1:0-1490 GCF_000164805.1 Carlito syrichta
CGAGTGAGTGTTTGGGGAAGGAGGAGAGGATGGTGCAAGGTGGGAGAAGTTCCCGTGGCACATTCACCCTTGTGTTGGCCATGCTGACCTCCCTAAACATTAAATCAGATCCCTTGATATGAATGTCCCTTATATTTTTCCTGGCTAGGTCATACAAATATTCTTCATCTCAGTCTTACACATGATATATTTTCTCATTCTCACTCCTAGAAGTGACAAATAAATAGTAGAGGCACAACTCCTGTATTATTTCCTACATGAATGGACACATGAGAAGTTCCTTGTTGCAATATTCTACTGCCCATGAGCAGTTTAATGAGGTGGTAAGACATGGATACTCTCTCTTATGCTTCTGTAAAAAATATGAGTAGGGAAAATGAATAAAGGACACCCTCTCAAACAAATGGTGTTGGAAAGACAAGACAGTCATATACAGAAGGATGAAACTGGACCCCATTTCTCACCATACATAAAATCAACTCAAAATGGATTAAAGATTTAAATGTATGACCTGAAACTATAAAAATGCTAGAAGAAAATGTAGGAAAACCTCTGCTGGACATGGTCTAGGCAAAAAATGTATAAGACCTCAAAAGCGTAGGCAACAAAACCAAAACTAAACAAATGAGACTTAAACTAAAAAGCTTCAGTGCAGTGGGAAAAAAGATCAACAAAGTGAAGAGAAAACTTGTTCAATGGGAGAAAATATTTGCAAAATTTCTGTTCAACAGGAGAATGATATCCAGAATATACAAAAAATTCAAATAACCCAACAGAAGAAAAAACCTAAATAACAAACAAAAACTAATTCATTAAAAAATGGGCAAAGTGTCACCCCCCCCTTGGGTCTCCTTCCACTGTGGGAGCTTTCTGTCCTCTCAATAAATCCTGCTTTCTCAAAAAAAAAAAAAAATTAAAAATTAAAAAATGACCAAAGACATGAACAGACACATGCAAATTACCACCCACAAGTATATGAAAAACTGCTCAATATTTCTCACCATCAAGGAAATGCAAATCAAAAACACAGTGAGATATCTTCTTTCCCTAGTTTGAATGTCTATTATTAAAAAGACAAAAAGTAACAGATTTTTGAAGATGCAGAGAAAAGGGAACTCATATACACTGTTGGTAGGAATATTGTTAGAAATGTACTGTCATTTCTATGGAAAAACAGTGTGAAACATTCTTAAAAAACTAAAAACAGAATTACCAATCAATTTAGTAATTCTACTACAGGATATCTACCTGAAGGAAAATAGATAAAACATCAAAGAAATACCTGCACTCACATGTTTGTTGCAGCCCTATTCACAAAAGCAAAGCTATAGAATCAACCTGTGTCCATCAGCGAATAAATGGGTAAAGAAAATATGGTATATATACACAATGGAATGTCACTTGGCCATGCAAAAATAAAATGATGTAATTTGCAGCAACATGGATGGAACTCTCTTGACCATTATCTTAAGTGAAATAAAGCAAAAAAA
>NW_007058932.1:0-1118 GCF_000164805.1 Carlito syrichta
CTCTCTTGTGTTGAAAGCTGTAAGCTCCTTCTTCACCCCACCCAGGTGTGCATCCTAGTCAGCCTTGGGCTTCGACTTGGTTGGGCATTTGCTATGTTTCAACTTGAAAGAATACTTGATCTCTCTGAACCTCACCCTCACTATTTATAAAAGTGGATTCAATGTATTCAGAATGACCTAGAGATGACTGAGAAAATAGAAGGCAGTAATGTGCAAAGGACCTTTATCTGTGGCTGTTCAAGCTAGGCACACCATTATGGCAGTCAGTTCTGTTAAACACCACCCGTAATTTGGAGAGTCAGTCCTGACTCACAGCTTCAGAGCAAGAGAACTCCAATGCCTATGAAGAAAGGTTATTCTTTTTTTTTCTTTTCTAAAATTTTGGGTTAGTGGAAATTTTGGGTATAACTACTATAATCATTGATGTGCAAGTTAACTTGTTATAACAATTCCCTTAGTAATTAACTTTAGCTCACAAACTCTACCAGATGAAGCGTTTAAGCAGAAAATGAACAGTAAGTTGGACAAGGCCTTAAACCAGGTTAATTCTATATAAGGAGACTTTTCATAGCTATGTGATAACAAAGTCTATTAAAATATTTTATCTTCTAGTAAATATTACTATTATAATTGACAAAATTTTAGATACCGTTTTGCAAGTTTAGTTGTATCTTATTATTAAACCAGATCTATTTACAAAACATAGTAGGTAAATATAGTCTTAATAAAATATTAGTCGGGGCTCGGTGGCTCAGCCTATAATCCCAGGGCTTTGGGAGGCCAAGGTGAGAGGATTGCTTGAGCCCACAGGTTCAAGACCCACCCGGGCAACTTGGTGAGACCTCATCTCTAAAATAAATCAAAATAGCTGGGCGTGGTGGTGTGCGCCTGTAGTTCTGGCTACTTGGGAGTCTGAGGTGAAAGGCTCACCGGAGCCCAGCAGGTCGAGGCTGCGGTGGCTGGGAGGGTGCCACTGCACTCCAGTCTAGGCAACAGAGTGAGACTCCGGCTCAAAAATAAAATAAGAAATAAAATGAAATAAAATATTAGAGTTACTTTATCAAAAGATATATTCATAGCATGACTTAGAGATCTCAGAAACATGAGATACACTTCAT
>NW_007058933.1:0-780 GCF_000164805.1 Carlito syrichta
ATTCTTTCGATGATTAAAACAAAAACTCCAGCCAGGCTCGGTGGCTCAGCCTGTAATCCCGCGCCTTTGGGAGGCTGAGGTGAGTGGATTGCTGGGCAGGTGAGACCTCATCTCTACAATAAATCAAAAAATTAGCCGGGTGAGGTAGCGTGCGCCTGTAGTTCCAGCTACTTGGAAGCCTGAGGCGGAAGGATCGCCGGAGCCCAGCAGGTCGAGGCTGCGGTGGCCGGGAGTGGCCACTGCACTCCAGTCTGAGCGACAGAGTGAGACTCCAACTCAAACAAACAAACAAACAAACTAAAAACTCTAAAATGTTCAAGCAAAAGAAAACAAGCCAAGTAGCAATGTCCAGGAAGTCACCTAGTTGTACTGTCTTCTAATTATCCAATGACAAAACAAATGACACCGGCCCAACTTCCTCGAACACATACACAGAGACACACAGGCTCCTAGAATTGCACACACGTGGGAAGGAATATACAAACCAACATTGAACAGAGCACAATGCCTACAAACACCAGCATGGCATCCACACCAAAACATGCACATGCGTGTGCACCCATGATGCACATGACACAAAACACAGGCACGCAGCCACCAAGAACCACATGCATTCTCCTCCTCGCCAAATCCGTGTTGTACAGGCCATGTATGCACACGTACAACATTTGAACTCACAAATGCTGAATATACAGACTGTGAACAGAGTTACTGAAATCATGGGGGTGGAGAGGCCAGAAGGAACAGTAAGTGCTACACAAGTTTCTCCGAAGTGACAGA
>NW_007058934.1:0-479 GCF_000164805.1 Carlito syrichta
AATGGAATGCAATAGAGAGAAAGGAAATGGAGAAAAGTGGAAAGGTATAAAATGCAATGGAGACCAAAGGAATGCAATGGAATGGAGAGAAGTGGAATGGAATGGAGAGGAATAGAGGTGAAAGGAATTCAATCGAATGGAATTAAGAGAAATGGAATAAAATGGAATGTAACGAAATGGAATGCAGAGGAATGGAATGTATTGGAACGTATAGGAAAAGGATGGAATGGCGAGGATTGGCCTGGAATGGAGAGGAATGGAATGAAGTGGAATGGCATGAAATGGAATGGAGAGGAATGGAATGAAGAGTAATGGAATAGAGAGGAATAGAATGGAGAGGATTGGAGTAGAATGTAATAGAATGGAATGGAATGCAGAAGAAGGAATTGAAAGGAAAGGAGTGGAGTGGAATAAATGAAGAGTCATGGAATGGGGAGAAATGGATTACAATGGAGTACAATGGAATGGAATGGAGAGAA
>NW_007058935.1:0-467 GCF_000164805.1 Carlito syrichta
ACTGCTTTCCACAGAGGTTGCACTAGTTTACACTCCCACCAACAGTGTAGAAGTGTTCCCTTTTCTCCACACCCTATCCAGCAGCTGTTATTCTTTGAGTTGTTGATAATTGCCATTCTGACAGGAGTTAGGTGGTATCTCAGTGTGGTTTTAATTTGCATCTTCCTGATGATTAGTGAGGTTGAACATTTCTTCATGTGTTTGTTGGCTGCTCGGATGTCTTCCTTTGTGAAGTATCTGTTCATGTCTTTTGCCCATTTTATAATGGGGTTGTTTGTTTTTTTCTTTTCAGCACATTTGAGTTCCTTATATATCAAAGATGTTAAGCCTTTGTCTGACCTGGGGTTGGCAAATACTTTTTCCCAGTCTGTAGGCTGTCTCCCTGCTTTCTTGATGGTTTCTTTGGCTTTGCAGAAGTTTGTCAGATTAATAAGGTCCCACTTGTCTATCCTGTCTCTTATGGCCTG
>NW_007058936.1:0-770 GCF_000164805.1 Carlito syrichta
TCTGGTTTTCAGTTTGTTTCCATACAAGTGTACGTAGTAGTCTCCAAGGATCTTTTGTATTTCTTCAGGGTCAGATGTGACTTCATCTTTTGTGTTTCTGATTTTGCTTATTTGGTTTTTTTCTCATTTTTTCTTGGTCAGTCTAGTAGTCTCTAATGATCTTTTGTATTTCTTCAGGGTCAGATGTGACTTCATCTTTTGTGTTTCTGATTTTGCTTATTTGGTTTTTTTCTCATTTTTTCTTGGTCAGTCTAGCTAGGGGACCATCAATCTTGTTTACCCTTTCGAAGAACCAGCTTTTTGTTTCATTGATTTTTTTGTATTATCTTTTTGTCTTCTATGTCCTGGATTTGGGCTTTTATTTTGGTGATCTGGATTCTTCTGCTGAAATTAGGGTTTTTGTGGTCTTGCTTTTCCAGCTTCTTTAGGTGGCTTGTTAGGTTGTCAATTTCTGTTCCTTCCATTTTCCTCATGTGTGTTTGTAGGGATATAAATTCCCCTCTTATTACAGCTTTTAAGGCATCCCAGAGATTTTGGTAAGATGTTTCTTTATTTTCATTTGTTTCCAGGTATCTTTTGATCTCTATTTTGATGTCATCATTGACCCAGGAGTTATTTAGCATCATGCTGTTTAGTGTCCATGTCTTTGTGGGTTTTGGGGGGACTTTGTTGGTGTCAATGTTTATTTTTATTCCACTGTGGTCCGAGAAGGTGCATGGTAGAATTTCAGTCCTTTTAATTTGCTTATACTTGATTTGTGTCCAATTATG
>NW_007058937.1:0-2128 GCF_000164805.1 Carlito syrichta
AGTTTCAGGCACCCCATCCCCTACCCTGAACCAGCTGTGGGACAAAGCGTGTGGCCAGAAGGGAGGAGGAAGAACTCCAAAGAGATCAGTGGTGAGTCTTGGGCTGACACAAATCCCCTCCTTCCCAGTGATCCTCTGAATGTCAGCTCCACAGAGCTGGTCCATGACTGGGAGGGCCAAACAAAGGTGGAGCCTGGACGTCAGTCACAATAGGAGAACTCCATTCCAGGATAGGCCTGGTTGTGGCATCCCAGTAAGAGTATACATCTGGGGAAGAGATAATCCTGAACCTCCCCACCAGAGAACTCCCTGACCATAGAAGAGTTACAGAGGAGGCCTGCAGCCACACCAACCTCAACTGTCCTTCTCCCTTCCCAGCCCCATTTCCTGAGAAGAGAGGGAAAGATGTGACTCTTCAGGAGAGCCCTGATTACAGGAACAATTACAGCGCCTGCCACAAGAGGGCAGGTTTTTTTGGTTTATTTGTTGTTTGGTTTTGGTTTTGTTTCTTAAAATTTCAATTACCTTTTTTTTTTTTTTTTTGGGTTGGAGTCTCACTCTGTCGCCCAGACTGGAGTGCAATGGCCGCTCCCGGCCACCGCAGCCTCGACCTGCTGGACTTCGGCGATACTTCTGCCTCAGCCTTTCAAGTAGCTGGAACTGCAGGTGCACGCTACCACGACCGGCTGATTTTTGATTTATTGTAGAGATGAGGTCTTGGCAAGTTGTCCAGGCGGGTCTCGAACCCACAGGCTCAGGCAATCCACTCACCTCAGCCTCCCAAAGTGCTGGGATTACAGGCTGAGCCACCGAGCACGGCTTTTTTGATTTATTGTAGAGATGAGGTCTTGCTGCCCAGGTGGGTCTCGAACCCGCGGGCTCAGACAATCCACTCACCTCAGCTTCCCAAAGGCATGGGATTACAAGCTGAGCCACCGAGCCCGGCTTCAATTACTTTTTAATTAAAAAAAATATTTTAACTGTTTTCTTGTTAGTTCATCTATTTTAAAAATATTTTTTTTGTGTGTGTAAATGTGTTTGTGAGGGTTTGATCTGCAACTCCCCCCCAAATTTTTCTTTTCTTTTCCTTTTCTTTTTCTGTTACTTCCTTCTTTTATTTGTTGTTTTTTGAATATGTGTATGTGAATGATGGAGTTTTTATCTTTTGGTTTTGTTGTGATTGTTGGTTTTTGCTCTTTTGTTCTTCTTGGGATTTTTTCATATTCACTTTTTATAGTTTAAGGGATATGTCAATAGATGTGTGAGGGTTCGACCTGAGCCACCCCCCCCCTTGTTTTTCCTTCGGTCTTTCTGTTCTTTGTCCCTATTCACATTGTGCTAGGCATGTATGTGTGGGCTGAGATTACTTGGAGGTCTTTTTGTTCCTGATCGTTTTGTTTAGCCTTGTTGTTATTCCAGTTTGTTTTCAGTATGTGTGTGTGTATCTGTTTATTGCTTCCATTCGTTTCCTCTTTGCATCATCCTATAGAGTCTCAGGGAAGAGGAGAATCTATTCAGTAAACAGTGCTGGGAAAACTGACTAACCACATGCAGAAGATTTAAACAGGGCCCCTCCATATCACCGCACACAAAAATTAACTCTAAATGGATCAAAGACCTAAATGTAAAACCTCAAACTCTAAGAGTCTTAGAAAATGCAGGAGACACCCTTATGGAAATTGGGACCGGCAACCAATTCTTATTCAGAACCCTAAACCGATACCTTAAGAAATAAGATAGACGAGTGGGACCTCATAAAATTAATGAGCTTCTGCAAAGCAGAATACACCATCAAGTCAGTAGGGAGACAGCCCACAGAATGGGAAATATTATTTGTCAACTGTATATATGGCAGAGGCCAAAACTCTAGGATCTACAAGAAACTCAAATGCCAGAAAGGAAAAAAAAAACAGTCTCTTTTAAAAGTGGGCAAAAGATATAAATAGACACCTCAAAAAAAGATATAAGGGCAGTCAACAGACACTCAGGCATCATCAGAAAAATGCAAATCAAAGCTACATTGAAATACCACCTAAGCCCAGTAAGAATGGCCATCACCAAAATACAAACAACAACAGATGCTAGCAAGGATGTGAGAAAAAGAAAAGCTTCTACACTGCTGGTCGAA
>NW_007058938.1:0-823 GCF_000164805.1 Carlito syrichta
ACAAGGAACTCAGATGGGGTGAAGGAAACAAACAGCCCCTTTCAAAAAGACAAAAGACATGAATAGACACTTCTCAAAAGAAGATATATGGGCAAACTGGGCTCGGTGGCTCAGCCTGTAATCCCGCGCCTTTGGGAGGCTGAGGTGAGTGGATTGCCTGAGCCCTTGTGTTCGAGACCCGCCTGGGCAGCAAGACCTCATCTCTACAATAAATAAAAAAATCAGCCAGGCATGGTAGCACATGCTTGTAATTCCGGCTACTTGGAAGGCTGAGGCAGAACGATCACTGGAGCCCAGCAGGTCGAGGCTGCAGTGACCAGGAGCGGCCACTGCACTGTAGACTGGGCAACAGAGTGAGACTCCAACTCAAAAAAAAAAAAAGAAGAAGATATATGGGCAGCCAACAGGCACACGAAAAAGTGCTCAGCCTAACTCATCATCAGAGAAATGCAAGTCAACACCACATTAAGATACCACCTAATCCCAGTAAGAATGGCCATCATGAATAAAACAACCAGCAACAGATGCTGGCAACAAAAAGGAATGCCTCTACACAGCTGGTTAGGAATGCAAGCTAGTACAACCTCTTTGGGAGACAGTGTGGTGATTTCTGAAAGAACTAGAAATTGACCTTCCACATGACTGAGCATTTCCACTATTGGAAATATACCCAGAAGAACTCAACTCTTTCTACAAAAAAAGATACCTGCACATATATGTTTGTTGCAGCTCTATTCATAATAGCAAAAACATGAAACCAACCATGTTGCCCATCAAGCTGGACTGCATTAAAAAAATGTGTACATATTCCTGTAGCCATAAA
>NW_007058939.1:0-748 GCF_000164805.1 Carlito syrichta
CCATTCCATTACTCTCCATTACATTTCATTCCCTTCAGTTATTCTCCATTCCATTCCATTCCATTCCATTGAATTCCATTCCATTCCGTTGCTCTCCATTTCATTCCTTTCCATTCCATTCCATTCCATGACTCTCCATTCCACTGCAGTCGATTCTGTTACTATCCATTCCATTCCATTCCATTTCATTCTGTTACTCTCTATCTATTTCATTACATTCCATTTCATTCCGTTTCTATCCTTTCCATTTTATTCTATTCCATTCCGTTACTATCCATCCCATTCCATTCCATTCCATTCCATTCAGTTATGCTCCATTTGATTCGATTCCATTCGATTACTCGCCATTCAATTCCATTTCATTCCTTTACACTGCATTGAATTCCATTCCATTAGTCACCATTCCATACCATTGCATTCCGTCACTCTTCATTCCATTCCATATCACTCCATTCCGGTACTCTCCATTCCATTTCATTCTGTTACTCTCCATTCCATTACTTTCCATTCTGTAACTCTCCATTCCATTCCGTAACTATCCATTCCATTCCATTACATCAAATTCCATTCCATTCCATTACTCTCCATTCCATTCCTTTCCATTGCATTCCATTCCATTGCATTCTGTTACTCTCCATTCCATTCCACTCCACTCCATTCCATTCCATTCCATTCCATACCATTTCCTTCCATTACATTACGTTCCATTACTATCCGTTCAATTCCATTACACTCCATTGCATTCCAT
>NW_007058940.1:0-897 GCF_000164805.1 Carlito syrichta
TTCTCTTTCTTTGTTGGATCTTTACCTGGCTTGGGTATCAATGTGATGTTGGCTTCGTAAATTGATTTGGGGAGAGTTCCATCTTTTTCAATCGCCTGGAATACCTTCAGTAGGATTGGTATCAGCTCCTCCTTAAATGTCTTGTAGAATTCTGCTGGAAAGCCATCTGGACCAGGGCTTTTTTTTGTAGGAAGTTTTCTTATTACGTGGTCGATTTCCTTGATTGTTATTGGTTTATTTAGGGTCTCAATTTCTTCTTGTTCCAACCTAGGTAGGTTGTGTGATGTCAGAAAGCCTTCCATTTCCTTCTGGTTTTCAAGTTTGTTTCCATACAAGTGTACGTAGTAGTCTCTAATGATCTTTTGTATTTCTTCAGGGTCAGATGTGACTTCATCTTTTGTGTTTCTGATTATGCTTATTTGGTTTTTTTCTCGTTTTTTCTTGGTCAGTCTAGCTAGGGGACCATCAATCTTGTTTACCCTTTCGAAGAACCAGCTTTTTGTTTCATTGATTTTTTGTATTATCTTTTTGTCTTCTATGTCCTGGATTTGGGCTTTTATTTTGGTGATCTGGATTCTTCTGCTGAAATTAGGGTTTTTGTGGTCTTGCTTTTCCAGCTTCTTTAGGTGGCTTGTTAGGTTGTCAATTTCTGTTCCTTCCATTTTCCTCATGTGTGTTTGTAGGCATATAAATTCCCCTCTTATTACAGCTTTTAAGGCATCCCAGAGATTTTGGTAAGATGTTTCTTTATTTTCATTTGTTTCCAGGTATCTTTTGATCTCTATTTTGATGTCATCATCGACCCAGGGGTTATTTAGCATCATGCTGTTTAGTGTCCATGTCTTTGTGGGTTTTGGGGGGATTTTGTGGTGTCATGTTTATTTTTATTCCACTGTG
>NW_007058941.1:0-861 GCF_000164805.1 Carlito syrichta
TCCAAAGTCAATTTTCTCAGTGTCTGCTCTCCCAGGCGTCTGGGAGAGACCCATACTCTTCTTTTGGTTTTTCTTCATTTCTGTAGATTTTTCTCCCTTTACCCCTTTCCCTCCCCCTCTTCAATTCTGTTTTTGAGGGAAGGTGGAGTTGCTTTTATTTCTCTTCTGCAATGACCTGTTTTTCCTTATGAGGGTCTTCTGGTTTTGTTCACTTTTCCCTCTGTTTTACAGTCTGTCTATTCAGCAGTTTGCAGTCTTGGTCCCTAGATTTAAAAAAGGGGGCATATAGAAGAGGAAAATAATGGAGGAAGGGGGGGTCAATAGGGAGTTAGAAAGAGAGAAGCGTGAGAGGGAAAACAGATATACATACCATCTATCAGGTGAGAACGAGACACAGGGCTGGGAAGAGGTGAAGAAAGACACGTAAGAAAGAGTACTGATAGCTACATAGTACTAAAGAGTACTGAAGCAACACAGAGACAGGGCAATAAAATCGAGAAACAGTGTAAGTCAGAAGGTAAACAACAAACGTGATCTAAACCAACAGTTACAATGATAAAATCATAGGTCAAAATGAGCGAAAGAGAGAAGTGCGAGAGGGATAACAGATATACATACCAGCTATCAGGTGAAAAACAGTCACAGGATCGGGAAGAAGTGAAGAAAGACACGTAAGAAAGATTGCCTAAGGAGTACTGATAGCTACACAGATACAGGTCAATAAAATCGAGAGACAGTGTAGGTCAGAAGGTCAACAACAGACGTGATCTAAACTAACAGTTACAATGATAAAATCATACGTAAAAATAAGCGAAAGAGAGAAGTGCATGAGGGAAAACAGATATACATACCCACTATCAG
>NW_007058942.1:0-1100 GCF_000164805.1 Carlito syrichta
CACCCTCTTTCTATGATAAATGCCTCAAGGCCTGCTCTTGACTGCAAATGGCATGCCCTTGAACTACTCAAACTCTGAGGAAACTGAAACCCTGTCCCCCTCCTGCCTGTGCTGAGACCTCTTGGAAGCTGCTGACTCAGTCTTGGTCCCTCATTCCTCAGAAATTCCCCAAATATCTGCATCTTGCTCTGGCTTGTGCCACTTCCGTTCAATCCTTGCTTCCTCAATGGCTAGGGCATTGCAAAGATCTTTCCGACTCATCCATGAAACTTTGTCCTCACGATGGCGCTGTGGCTCCAGAGGACGCTCACAGGCCTGTCTGACACCCGCCCATCAACTTGGAAAAAAAAGGGCCATCGAACTCTCCTCCCTGTGAACCACCTTCAGTTTTTTTCTTCCTGAGCTCAACAAAGTTCCAGACACTTGGAAGGCTGAGCTGGAAGAATCGCCCGAGCCCAGGAGTTGGAGGCTGCAGTGTCTGTGACCGTCTACTCTGTGCGACAGAGTTAGACTCTGACTCTAACAATCAAACCCCAAAATAAAGAAAACAAACCCTTGAAAAATGAAAAATGAGTAATGTTGGAAAAATCGTGAAGAAAGAGGCATTGCGTATGTTTATCCTGTTAGAAGTGTGAGTTAGGTTTTAAAATTGTGAAACGCTTTGGGGTTAGCTGTACATGTGCTAACAGCCTACAGTATAGAAACTGCAATCTTAGGATACCTTTGAGAGAAATCATTCCCCTATGTAATGAAAAGACATGGACTATAACAGTTATGTCCTCATAGTTTCTTAGCTACGGTCTCAAAACCATACAAATGTTCATCCACAAGTTTGAAAAACATATTTGAGGGTCATCAGAAAATGACGAAAAATGAATAATGTACATTAACATGGTTGCATGTAGAAAACCAAATTTTTATCAAAACCAAATTCATGCTTACCATGATATGACCTCATGTACTGCGATAAAAGAAGTAAAACAAGCTACTTTTTTGGAAATACATGCAACTATGCTAAAATGAGGTTAAAATATAATACCCTGATAATTAACTTAATATTTACCTTCACCTAAATGCCAGAAATTTCGTTTCTTTAGCGA
>NW_007058943.1:0-1072 GCF_000164805.1 Carlito syrichta
AATTTTTTTGTAGGATGACCAACCATGTACCTAACCCAAGAATTGTACTCCACATCTTTAAAATAAAAATTATAAAAAGATACACTAAAAAATGGTAGCAATATTAACAATATAGTTAACATATATTGAACACTCATGTTCTAAGGATGAATCTAAAAACATACACTATCTCATCTAATTTTATAGTCATTATATGAGGGAACTATTCTCAACACCCATGGAGAAACTCTGGCAAAACAAAGTAAAGAGATACCCAAACTTACATGATGAACCTGGAGTTTGAACCTAGGCACAACTCCCTTGTCACTCATGCATCTAATTTCTAGATTAAGTTGGTAACCTAATGTTAAACTACTTAAATTAGCTTCTATTTTATTTTCTCTTATGGAAAATAGCTGAGAAAACATGACACAAATAATTTCTTGAAGGTTTTAATGGGAAAGTAAAATAATTTGATTAGCATAATGTCTAGCACAAAGAAAGGCCTCAATAAATATTAGCTTTTAACCTTTTGTAAGTGAAAATACTAAAAAAAGAAAAAAGAAATATATATACAAAAATACAGAAACCCTGTCAAGGTCATACAGATAGTGATTAAGATAATTAGTATTCAAAGTCATGTCTCTCTAGCCCAAAGTCGGAGCTTTTCCACCACAGTTTGTTATCTCAAATGAATGAGAGAAATTGAGTCTTCATTAATAAAAGAAATAATACATTTGTTTTTATCATTCTGCTGCTTTGGAAAAGTTACTTTTTTACCAGTTCTCTTGTGAGAAGGGCAGTGAAACCAAAAGTACCTTATGTCTTAGCGATGTCTTCTCCATCTGGCATGATTGAGTAAAAATGCAAGACTTAGGAGAAAAATGAATTCACTCTTAGCTCTCGCCTTTCTTTTCTATTTTTCAACATCTGCTGCTGCTGTTTTCTTCATTCCCATGACTCTTAATCATTTTTTTTCTGGTTTAAAATTACATTCATCTCTAGGGGTGTCCTCCTCACTATTTGCTAAATAACGCAGTACACAGTGTCACATCATGTTCTGCTTCTGTCCCTGGTGAGGACAAAAGTGGAA
>NW_007058944.1:0-849 GCF_000164805.1 Carlito syrichta
CCCCACTTTGAGTTAAAAAAGAATTTTCCATGGATTCTTCAGGTATCACTAATATTATTATTATTATTAATTTTTGTTATTTATTATAAATATTTAGCACAATTTATTATAAATACCATGTTAGGATATTTGGAGTTTATCCTAACATAATATATGTATGTTTTCAACTTTATGTTATTTTAGATGGCCCACCAGGTGCCCATTCCCATTCATTGAATAGTTCATCTTTTACTTACTACATTGACATGCACCTTTATCATATATGAAATTCTTATATACATTTGCATCTAATTCTGAGGTTTGCTCCATTGATCAGTCTTTTCTATGTATGGACCAGTACTACACTGTTGTACTTATTGAAACTTTATTCAGTATATTAATTACTCATTATTTTTTTTCAGAAGCAGTTGTGGTTCATTTTCTGTTGTTTCTTCTTCTTCTTCTTTTCTTCTTCCTTTTTCTTTCTTTTTTTTTTTTTTTAGTTGGAGTCTCACTCTGTCGCCCAGGCTGGAGTGCAGTGGCATGCTGCTCATGGCCACTGCAGCCTTGACCTGCTGGACTCAGGCGATTCTTCTGCCTCAGCCTCCCAAGTAACTGGAAATATAGGCATGCACTACCACATCCCGCTAACGTCTTTTTTTTATTTATTGTGGAGACGAGATCTCACCAAGTTGCCCAGGCTGGTCTCAAACCCCTGAGCTCAGCAATCCTCTCTCCTCGGCCTCCCAAAGTGCTGGGATTACAGGCTTGAGCCACTACGCCCAGAAATCTGTTGTTTCTTCTACTACAGCTTTTGCCTCCAGAAATGCCATTGATTGTTTATACAATAACTTGTTGCCCAGATACCTG
>NW_007058945.1:0-656 GCF_000164805.1 Carlito syrichta
CCCAACCTAAACCACCCCACCCTCCCCCTGCCCCCACTGGTGCTCCCACCTAGGCTTCCTTGAGTCTGGAGGAAACCCCCTACCTCGGTGGCTCAGCCTGTAATCTCGCACCTTTTGGAGGCTGAGGTGAGTGGATTCCCTGAGCCCTCCGGTTCGAGACCGCCTAGGCAAATAGACCTCATCTTTACAATAAATCAAAAAATCACACGGGCGTGGTAGCACACGACGGTAACTCTGGCTACTGGGAAGGCTGAGGCGGCAGGATCACCGGAGCCCAGCAGGCGAGGGTGCGGTGGCCGGAAGCGGCCACTGCTCTCCAGCCTGGCAAATGAGTGAGACTCCAACTCAATGAAAAAAAAAAAAAATCACACGATTCCAGAAACACACACACACACGAAACCCAGCATCAGAGGAATAAGCCTTCCTCGTTCAGTTTTGACACTGTCGACTTTTCCCATAGGGAAACATACGAGATAGCTTGAGGCAGTGATTCTGACGGATGGTTCATTTCAATGAAAGCTGGCTGGAGGGAGATTTCCCACTCCAAAGCTCTCCGTCCACTCTTTTTGGGGTGTGGCTTTCCAAGCCACTCCGTGTCTCTCTCTCTCTCTCTCTCTCTCTCTCTCTCTCTCTCTCTCTCTCTCACTATCTCTCTC
>NW_007058946.1:0-814 GCF_000164805.1 Carlito syrichta
GAGAGAGTCAAGAGTGATACACAAAACTGGAATTCAGAATATCTGTCTTCCGAATTGATCCCTCCCTTTCGGGATTCCTAAATTCCCCTTTGCCAGTTCCTTGTTTTATTTCAAAGATGTGAAGTACAATTCAGGATTATGTACACAGGTGGTCAATGCACAGATAAAATTTGGTCCTCCCTTTGGTCCCCAATATGCCTAGTTTGAGATCAGAACCAAAAACACAGGGTTCTTTAAGACAGTTGACCTTCTGCAGTTGTGCATATCTGAACAACAAAAGTCAGAGAAATGAAACAAAAATATATGAATTTTCTCCCCATCTTCCCTCTCTGTGCACAACAGAGTCTCTTTTTCTGATTCTCCTTCGTAAAGGAAAGGATATTCTTTTGGGGCTATGCAACTCCACCTGCTGCACTAACATAAACCACTATTTCATTGGGGTGGTCTCAAGGAAGTGATGGGAGAGGAAAAAGAGGGCAAAAATGAGGACTTCTTCCACAATCTGTATCTCACGGGGGTTTTCCCTTCTGACCAGGTGTTGCTGACCATAATCATTATAAGGTTCTTGGTTTGACCTGCCCTCAATTTAAAGATAAGAGAGAAAGAAAGAAATTAAAGCCCAAAGCAACCCATCACATGGCTCTACAAGTTTTGACTTCCCTCTTCCATTTGATGACTGTTGTTTTACATACTCTGCAGGGTAATTTTCTGGATTTTTTTTTTTGGAAAGGGACTGTTTTGTAGCGGGTATCTTTGTCCATATTATTTAGTAATAATTAGTGAGAGAAGAAGCGACAGTGGGCTGACTGTATGA
>NW_007058947.1:0-1131 GCF_000164805.1 Carlito syrichta
TATTATGAACTGACTCTTAGATTCTACCTTACTTTTGGATACTTGAATGTAAATAGTCTATAGCAGATTAAGTCCCATTAAACACTTGGTGAATAGTCAATTCCAAAATAACATGCTTTACCAAGCACCAGGCATAGGTCTTACATTCTTTCTTCTACATTTGTTTAAGTACATTCAACCATACTTTTTCATATGATTCACTCATTTTCTCAACAAATGTTTGTGTCAAGGGAGAGAGAATTGGTGAATCAATTTTATATATTTTACAATTATAGGAATATATTTAGCATAAAGTGATACCCTTAATAAGAAGTGTACAAGCAAAATTATGTAAAAATTATTAAGAGCAATAACTGCTTGCTAGGAGACTAAAAAATTTTTACTAAAGTGAGGTCCTTTCAGGTGACATTTGAAGAATGGATAGAATTTGAACATCCATATGTGCATAAATAGAGAAGAGCATTTCCAACCACAATGCCGTAAAGTTCAGTTAAACAAATTAAAACTTGGAAAATAGATAGATAGATGACATCTACCAAATACCGATAGCCTTCAGTTAAATTTATTTAAGGTCACAGCACATTTCAAAAATTCTTTCTTTAGACGGGGAGAGTGGAATCATAATGCAGAACACAGGCTCCAGTCAGAAGCTCCTGTATATGCTGTCTTTTCTGTGTCCCCATCCCAATTACACAACAATAGGGTATGCTCTAGAGTTCAATTTGCCTATAATACACCTTCTCTGAATTTCTTGCTTGCTTTATTTCCATTCCCCACACTCAACCACTAACCTTATCCTACCTGACAGATGCTCGTAAATATTTGTTCAACTTATCTGAACATTACTTATGCAAAATGAATTTTCACAAACCTCTGGGCCTGAAAGGAATAAGAAAGTCTGAAATTCTCAGAATCTTAAAATCTTTCTCAGGATATAGTTAAACAAGAATGAATAAAAACTTAAAAAACAAATACCAACAGCTTTGATATGCACATGACACAAAATTCCATTTGACCACCAAAGGTTTCTCCCGGCACAGTCTCTATAAACACATAATGGAATCCTTGTGTTTTAAGAACAAACTGCTCACTTACTATATGCTTCCATCTAAAATATCATAAGCTTCTGAA
>NW_007058948.1:0-327 GCF_000164805.1 Carlito syrichta
AAGGCCTGTGTTGGGTGGTTTGAGAGCAGCCAGGACTACCTAGTGAGTGAAAAAAAGAGAGAGAGAGGAAGAGAAAGAAAGAAAGAAAGAAAGAAAGAAAGAAAGAAAGAAAGAAAGAAAGAAAGAAAGAAAGAAAGAAAGAAAGAAAGAAATCCGTTCTCCTGCAAAACTTCTGTCCTCATTCCTTCCCCCCATCCCCACATGTGAGGGTCCCCAAAGCTCGGCACCTTCCAGCCCCAACCCTCCCCAATGACTGCCCCTGCTTTGGTGTGGGAGATTCTGAGGCTCCCTAGGTGGGTTACTGCCAGTTCACCTCTCTGAAGTTAG
>NW_007058949.1:0-837 GCF_000164805.1 Carlito syrichta
CCCAGCATCTTAACATTAGAAGCAAAGGCACAATGGGCAATCTACTCTTTGTTTCTGCCCTGTCCTCTCTTCTACTCCCCTGAATGGCTGCAGACTTGATTTTATGAGAATATACCTTGTCATGTGTTCCCTTTTCTTCAATTCACTACTATCTTTTCTCTTTTGAACCAACATTGAGCTGGGTGCTATGAGGCAACACAGTCCCACTGACTGGTTCAGTTCCTCTGAATAACAACATGAGGAAGCTTTCCACAGGAGCAAGGAGGATTTGTTAAGGCTACTAAATGTTACAAAGGACGGTTGGAGATGCGCTCCCGGTGCCAACACCAAGAGAAAAGGCAAGGAATGAAATCGCCATTAACAAGGGATCCTGATGAAAGAGATGCTGAAATGGTAACCCTTAAGTCGATCCACATCCTCCTAGCCAAGTCATGGCCCACTGCATAGGACAGTGGGTATGTGACTTCTACCTTTGAGCCTCTCTCTTCCACACCGAAAGGCACATTTCATAAACTCCTTCAATGTACTGTTGTAGAGCACGAATCTGCGAAACTGTGTTTGTTCACCTTTGAACTCAGGTTTAAATTGTTCACTTTTGAGTACATAATTTTACAAAAAGTGAAAAGTGTTTTCAAAACATGGGAGGAGGAAGACAGGTCAGAAAGAAGAAGATGAAGCATATATCTACGATGTTTTGATATCCCTTAGCTTAGATTCCCCCCATCTCCACAATTGTACAGGGTAGATTGAGATAACTGCTGTTACCTGGCACAGAGTACAACAATTCTTATGGATATTACTGCATGTTTTTTCATCTGAATATAATTTACACTTTGG
>NW_007058950.1:0-1688 GCF_000164805.1 Carlito syrichta
CGCACTGATAAAGGACTTTGGGAGATTAATCCTTTCAAACAGAAATTTAAATACTTCCTTTACCCTCTAGGGACTAACTTCAATTTTATGTGGTCCTATTACAAATGCTAGGCTGTTGTTCATTCCATGAATTACACTGTGTTTTCCTGCTTGCTTAAGGGAAGACTCAAAGTAAGGTTTTACTTTTAAGAGTAAACAAATCAATTCCTACATCACTAAAACCCTGTTTTTAGTGTCATTATGCTGTTTTTCTTTCTTTCTTTCTATCTTTCTTTCTTATCCTTCCCTTCCTACTTCCCTCTCTTTTTCTTTTACTTTTTTTTCTGAATAGTGTTGGGTGAATATTTTATCTGCAAAAAAATCTATTTCTTGGTTTCAGAAGTAATTTTTATAGTGCAGCCAGAGTATATTATATGGGTTGTAAAGATGTTGTATATGTGTGAATATGTGCATATGTGTATGTTTGTGCCTGAAAGATGATCTAGTCATTTTGCTTTGGTTTGACATTGGGAATTGCATTTACCCAACTTGCACACTTCAGTACACCTCCATTCATCTCCCTTTTACCTATTTTAGTTTTTTTTCTCACTCAATGTTCACTTTATATGCCACTCCAGGAAGTTTTCTGAAGGCTTTTCCTTACACAGCATTCATGATAAAGTTGTTACTTAATATGATTACTTTCTTATAATCGGCAAACTCCATGAGGGTTAAACAATTTCTGATTGTCCGCTGCTCTACTTTCAGTTAGATGGATAGCAAGTTCTTAAGAAATTTGTTCGACCAAAGAAAATAAAGAAGGAAGGAGAAAGGAAGTGAACCTTCTTCATTCCTTTGATATTCTACTAAAAATAATTTAAATGCTTGATTTCACAGACTAGTAGAAGAAGCAAAGGGCTAGAAAACAAACATTGCATTGTGTGTTATGTTTTGGCTGAAATAGTATATTTCTGTCAACTTAATATTAATTAAATACAACGTATCTATGTTATTATATGAATATACACATTCAGTCACTCCTGAAAATTAAACAGGAGATAAATGTTTTTAAATTTCACTAAGACAAAATAATTTTTGCCATCAATTGTTAGATATCACTGCAACTTTAATCAAATGTCAAAGTATTATAGAAATCAACTAACGTTTGTTTGATGAATTTCCTAAGCTATTAGAAAAAATTGAAGACAATTGTATGATCATAGTTAATAATTTATGGTATAGTTGGGTGGAAAGACACCTGTTTTAGATTAGATATATTTAATCCTAAGCAATAATTAAAAAAAATTCCTGGGTCAGCTATGTGGCATTATTCCATTTATTTATTTAGTATACCTAATTATGAGATAACATTGCATAATTTATAGAGATGTTGAGAAAATTATACTATTCAGTAACATTTAAAATATTTGCTTTCATGGCTATCATTACCACACAATAAGGAACACTTAATACACTTTAATTTCCTCATTAAGATTACTCTCAATATAGGTCTTATCCCATAGTAAGAATCCTGACTAAAGTCTTTGAACATGGGCAGAGTAGGAATCCTGACTAAAGCACCTGGCAAAATTTTGACTGACTGGTAGACTTTTCCTTAGAGTACATAAATAGTACACATATTTTCTCTGACAGTGGTTATACATAAGACTGGCTGACTATCAAAAGTTATAACTTAATACTTTAAAACC
>NW_007058951.1:0-705 GCF_000164805.1 Carlito syrichta
CCAATTTGTGTCCATTTAGGAGTATGCTGGCTGTGGGTTTCTCGGAGATGGCTTTTACTATTTTGAGGTATGTTCCCCATATGCCTAGATGTTCAAGGGTTTTTATCAAGAAGGTGCTGGATTTTATCAAAAGCTTTTTCTGCATAGTGATATGATCATGTGGTTTTTGTTTTGACATCTGTTGATGTATTTAATTACATTTATGGTTTTACGAATGTTGAATCAGCCTTGCATGCCAGGAATGAAGCCTACTTGGTCATGGTGAATGATTTTTGAGATGTATTGCTGAATCCGGTTTGCTAGGATCTTGTTGAGAATTTTAGCATCTATGTTCATCAAAGATATTGGCCTGTAGTTCTTCTTTCTTTGTTGGATCTTTACCTGGCTTGGGTATCAATGTGATGTTGGCTTCGTAACATGATTTGGGGAGAGTTCCATCTTTTTCAATCGCCTGGAATACCTACAGTAGGATTGGTATCAGCTCCTCCTTGAATGTCTTGTAGAATTCTGCTGGAAAAGCCATCTGGACCAGGGCTTTTTTTTTGTAGGAAGTTTTCTTATTACGTGGTCGATTTTCCTTGATTTGTTATTGGTCTATTTTAGGGTCTCAATTTCTTCTTTGTTCCAACCTAAGTAGGTTGTGTGATGTCAAAAGTCTTACCATTTCCTTCTGGTTTTCAAGTTTGTTCCATACAAGTGTACGTA
>NW_007058953.1:0-1106 GCF_000164805.1 Carlito syrichta
CGCAATCCATCACCTCAGCCTCCCAAAGGCACGGGATTACAGGCTGAGACACCGAGCCCAGCTTATGTATTTATTTTTTGAGTGGGAGTCTCACTCTGTTGCCCAGGTTGGAGTACAGTGCCATGCTCATGGCCACCGCAGCCTCAACATGCTGGGTTCAGGAAATCCTTCTGCCTTAGCCTTCCAAGTAGTTGGAACCACCAGCATACACCACATGCCCGGCTAATATTATTATTATTATTTTATTTATTGTAGAGGTGAGGTCCCACCAAGTTGCCCAGGCTCGTCTGGAAACCGCAGACTCAGGCAAACCTCTCACCTCAGCCGCCCAAAGTCCTGGGATTATAGGCATGAGCCACTGCACCCGGCCAGTCATTACTGTATATCTTGGTAGTATTAAACACTTTCACTACGTTGTGTAACTACCACCCCTATCTATATCCCAAAGTTTTCTTCAGCCCCAATACAATCTCTGTGGATCATCCTCATAAACAACAAGCTATTAAACAGTAGTTTTCCCACTTCCTATTTCTGGTCCTTGGTAACCACCATTCCACCTTCTGTCTCTATGAACTTGGCTCTTCCAGTTACCTCATAAAAGTGGACTCTTGCAAGATTTCCCCTTCCAGCCGGGCTTGGTGGTTCGGCCTGTAATCCAGCGCCTTTGGGAGGCTGAGGTGAGTGGATTGCCTGAGCCCACGGGTTCGAGACCCACCTGGGCAGGCGAGACCTCATCTTTACAATAAAATCAAAAAATTAGCAGGCTGTGGTAGCGCATGCCTGTAATTCTGGCTACTCGGAAGGCTGAGGTGGAAGGATCACTGGAGCCCAGCAGGTCGCGGCTGTGGTGGCTGGGAGTGGCCACTGCACTCCAGTCTGGGTGACAGAGTGAGTCTCCAATTTAAAAAAAAAAAATTTCCCCTTCTGTGTCTGCCTTATTTCCCTTCCTTTTTGTGACTGAGAATTATTTCATTGTATGAGTAGACCTCAAATCATTGTATGAGTAGATGGACAGATGAACACGTTAGTTCTACCTTTTGGCTATTGTGAATGATGTTGCTATGAACATCAGTGTACAAATATCTGTTTGACAGTAGCTCAGCCTG
>NW_007058953.1:2341-5158 GCF_000164805.1 Carlito syrichta
TCTGTGTATTCAGTGTCCCCTGAGCCTTAAGCTTTCAGAGTTTGGCTGGTGGGAATAGGTACTCTTCCTGGTGGTGTAATTTATGTGTCTTTTTTCTGCTATTCCTCTTGGGCAGTTCTTTCTCTGGCCTGAGACGAGTTGTCACATGCACGCCTCAATCATATTATGCAGAATATGTGAGGAGACAGATTTCCACCAGTCTCTGTTCCATTCCCTCCTCTCCAGTTGCTCATCCTGCAAGCTGGGCCTCACCATGTTCTCAGCCTCATTACTTCCACAGCCTCATTACTCAGCCTTATTACTTCCACCCCCTAGGGGTCCCTTCTTGTACCATGACCTGGAAACCATGTTAAGACAGTACACTGAGAATAATCACAGGGCCCACCTTGTTAGTTTCCTGTCTCTCATGCATCACCATCCTGCCTTTGAAAATCAGTGTTCTGTTACATATTTTGAGTATTTTTTTTTTTTGGTGGCTTTAGGGGGAGGCTAAATCCAGTGCTTAGTACTCCATCTTGACTGGATGTAGAAGTCTCTCCCTTTCTCTTTTATCTCTGCCCATTTTGTTTTGTCTCTTCTTTCTCCAGCCCTGGTCTGTTCCTCCCTTCTCCTGTTCCTCCACCTTCTTCCCTGCTTTCTTTCCAGACTACTGTTCACGCTTTGGTTTCCCTTTCCCACCACCTTGTAGTTCAAGCATCACCAGATTTGCATTTTCTGGAGAGATCTGTCTCACCCCAGTTGTGTCATTCATGTGTCCATCCATGACCCAGTCACCTGTGGCTGTTCATTTATTTGTTCATCAAACTTGGGCTGGGTTGGACCAGGTGCTGAGGAAGTATTATTGAGTACAGCAGGTTTTGTTCCTGCTCCCTGGGAGTGAAACACAAAGTAGATAATCCACGGATTTATCCAAATTCCTTGTGGTGGTAAATTCACCTGAATGATCACATCCCGTACATGTGTGCTTGGTAGCTGGAGAAAGGTAGCCAGGAGAGGTGTTTCTGACCTATAAACTGTGAGATAGAAAAAGGGCCGAAAGGGGGCCTAATTCCTGGAGAAGGAGCAGTAACAAACAATCCCCTAGGTCCCGAGGCTCCCAGCATCATACTGAGAGTTACACCATTGGATTCCTTGGTCTTAAGGCTTGGACTGAGCCATACTACCAGCATCCCAGTGTCCCTATCTCTGCATGAGCCAATTCCTGTGGTAAGTCCCCAGGACACATCCTATTAGCTTATTCTCTCTGGAAAGCCCTGTTGAATGTAGTGTACTTTGTTTTATTAATGATGGCCATTCTTACTGGGGTTAGGTAGTATCTCAATGTGGTTTTGATTTGCATATCTGATGATGAGTGAGGCTGAGCACTTTTCCATGTGTCTGCTGGCTGCCCATAATCTTCTTTTGAGAAGTGTTTATTCATGTCTTTTGCCCACTTTTGAATGGGGTTGTTTGTTTTTTTCCTTTCGGTGCATTTGTATTCCTTGTAGATCCTAGATATTCCCATTCTGTGGGCTGTCTCCCTTGCAGTGCACTTCTAAGGAGAGACAGCAGAGAACTTGCTTTGTCTGCATGAGTGCACAGAGCTTGCTCTCTGAATGAGTGCACAAAGTGGCCATGTTCTCAATATGAAGAAAAACTTCTCAACAGAAGGAAACCATCTGTGGCTAGGAGGGGAGCCCTCACCAGGAATTGAATCACTTGGCACCTTGATCTTGGACATCCAGCCTTAAGAACTGAGCAAGTACTTTTCTATTGTTTCAGTCACCTGACCCGTGGTATTTTGATATGACAGTGGAGTTGACCAGTGCATGCCCACATCAGTCACAGCAGAGGCCCAGGTGCTGCCAGATAGCCACAGTTCCTCAAGGTCTCATTTAAGTTTATACATGGTGAGTTTCTGGGCTTCGTCCTGATTCTCTCCATGGTCTGACCTCTGTCTGCCTGTCTGTGTCTGGCATCTTCGTGACACAGTCCACGGACTGTCTGGGGTGGACTTTTCTTTTCTTTTTTTGAGTTGGAGTCTCACTCTGTCACCCAGACTGGAGTGCAGTGGCCGCTCCCGGCCACCGCAGCCTCCACCTGCTGGGCTCCGGCAATCCTTCCGCCTCAGCCTTCCAAGTAGCCGGAATTACAGACGCGTGCTACCACGCCCGGCTAATTTTTTTATTTAATGTAGAGATGAGGTCTCGTCAGATTGCCTAGGTGGGTCTCAAACCCGCGGGCTCAGGCAATCCAGTCACCTCGGCCTCCCAAAGTGTGGTATTTCAGGCTGAGGCACCGAGCCCGACTGGTGTGGACTTTTCAAGGACATATGTGTGTAGATGACTTGAGACGACTTGGGCCTGGTCTGTGCTCCTTCAGTGCCAGTCCTTCTTCGCAATTCTGATTAGACCCCCAGTCTGTCCAAAGTCACTGCCCGCCTGGCAGGAGCTTCCTTGAAGGGAAGAGTCAATTCCAGGCGAGCGGTAGCATGTGCTGTTCAGTGTTGTTCCAGATCCCGGGGAGTGTAGATGCTCACCTCCATCTTTCTGTGCAGCCGAAGGAGGTCTCAGAGTTGTTACCCTCTTGAATCCAACCAAGAATGAGAGGGACACGGTTTCCCATCTGAGTGCTCAAGGACGGTGTTCTGAGAATGTGGTTTGGGCTATCCTGAGATTTGGGTGGCATTGACTGTGAGGTCAGCCAGGGAGTGAGGCCCTCCAAAGGGGTGGGTACTGGAAATGAGACATGTCTGTGCTCCTAAGATAGAGTCAGATGATCATGTAAAAGAGATCAGCAGTTCTCAACCCTGGCTGAGCCCCCATTTCACTTTGGGGG
>NW_007058954.1:0-826 GCF_000164805.1 Carlito syrichta
CGTGGTGGCCAGGAGTAGCCACTGCACTCCAGTCTGGGTGACAGAGTGAAACTCCAACTCAAATAAATAAATAAATAAATAAATCTAAAGGAGAAAATGATAAAAATCAGTGCAGGAATTAATGCAACTGAAGTCAGGAAATCAATAGTTTATCAAGATATAAATCTTTCCCAACTTGATCTTTAATTTCAGCACAATCCCAAATAATCTCAGCAAGTTATTGTATGGATATCAGCACACTGACTCCAAAGTTTATATGGAGAGGAGAATGACACAGAACAGCCAATTCAGTGCTGAAGGAGAAGAACAAAGTTGAAGGAATAACACTATCAAACTTCAAGATTTAACTATAAAGCTGTAGTAATCAAAATTGTAATATTGGTGAATGAATAGATATGTAAATCAGCAGAACAGAATAGATGCACATAAATGTAATCGACTGATCTTTGATAAAGGAGCAAAGATAGTGCAAAGGAGCAGAAAATGGTGCTGGAAAACTGAACATCCATCTGCAGAAATTAAATAAATTTAGGCATAAACTTTATAGCTGTTCCATAAAATAGCTCAAAATGGACCATCAAGCTAAATGTAAAAGAAAAAATTATGAAACTCCTAAAAGATAACATAGAAGAAAATCTAGATGACCTTGCATATGGCAATGACTTTGAAAAACAACACCAAGACTGTAATCTATGAAGAAAATAATTGCCAAGCAAGACTTTATTAAAGTTAAAGACTTTTGCTCATGAAGTTACTGGTAAGAGAATGGAAAGATAAGCCACAGACTGGGAAATATATTTGAAAAGACACCTTTGATAAATGACTG
>NW_007058955.1:0-766 GCF_000164805.1 Carlito syrichta
GTCCATCATAGGCCAGGGGGTGGTCAACCACCGAACATTCCCTGCTCTGTGGGATGGACCACATGAGACCTGAGCTCTTGCAGGATGCCCTGAGACTTGAGTGGAGGACAAGATCAAAGCCAAGGTCCGTGCTGAGTTTTGGCTTCTTAAACACAGAATATCCTGTACAGTAAGCAAACTGGACTCCCTAATTCTTTTCCAAACTTGTTGCTGACAAACTACACCTTTTCCCTTCCTATACCAACAAAGTTTTTCTATTTTTAATCCAAGGGTAGACTGTATTTTTATCCTTAACAAATTATTTGATTAATTATTTCAGCCCAAGGATATCCAGAACCTATGATAAAGTGCTCTTCTTTTGCCTCCACATTTCTGGCAATTTACAGATGCCACCTTCTGTATCCTCCTCCAGATTCCTGGCAAAAACAAACAGGACACAACTTTCAAAATTACACTTGTAAAGGAACACATACATTCGTAATCATAGGAAAACATCTGTCTTTATTTTACTGATTTTAGAGAAAGAAAAACATGCCCAGCCTGTTTCTCTGCTTTTGCAGAGTGGAGACTTTCTCTGGAACCTACAAAAGGAAGCTTCTCTGGCACTGTGGGAGGGGAGGTGGGCTGGTGAAAGGACCCTGGGGGGTATTCTTTGGGCTTTCTGGGCTGTCTGCAATGATAGTGAAGGCCAGATGTATCTGAGTAAGACACAAGAGGAACTGGCAATGTCCCCACAGGGATGTTTCCTCCTGTTACTGCCCCTTGT
>NW_007058956.1:0-1006 GCF_000164805.1 Carlito syrichta
CTTTCTAATAGCTTTATAATTGTTCAAGCTCCGCTTATGAGTGAAAACCTATGGAACACTGTCATTTGTTTCTGTGATAAATCACTGAGTATGATCAACTCCAAATCCATCCAAGTTGTTGCAAAGTTCATATATTTGTCCTTCTTTATGGTTACATAATATTCCATTATGTATATATACCCCATTTTTTAAAAAATCCAGTCCAGCTTCTATGGGCAACACGGTTGTTTCCATGTTTTTGCTATCGTGAATATAGCTGCAACAAACATACATATGCAGCTATCTTTTTAGTAGAATGACTTGAGTTCTTCCAATATATTCGCAATAGGGGAATTGCTGGGTCATATGGAAAATCAATTTCTAGTTCTTTCAGGAATCACCACACTGCCTTCTAAAGGGGCTGCACCAGCTAGCTTTCCCACCAGCAGTGTAGAAGCACTTCTTTTCTTTTTTTCTTTTCTTTTTTTTGAGTTGGAGTCTCATTCTGTTGCCCAGGCCAGAGTGCAGTGGCCGTTCCCGGCCACCGCAGCTTCGACCTGCTGGGCTCCGGCGATCCTTCCACCTCAGCCTTCCAAGTAGCTGGAACTACAGGTGCACGCTACCACACCTGGCTACTTTTTAAAAATTTATTGTAGAGAAGAGGTCTCGCTAAGTTGCCCAGGCGGGTCTCGAACCCATGGGCTCAGGCAATCCATTCACCTCAGCCTCCCAAAGGCGCGAGATTACAGGCTGAGCCACCGAGCCTGACTTAGAAGCATTTCTTTTTCTCCACATCCTCATCAGTATCTGTTGTGGTTTGTTTTATTAATGATGGTCATTCTTACAGGGGTTAGGTGGTATCTCAGTGTGCTTTTTGATTTGCATTTCTCTGATGATGAATGAGGCTGAGCAGCTTTTCATGTGTCTGTTGGCTGCCTGCGTATCTCCTTTTGAGCAGTGTCTATTAATGTCTTTAGCCCACTTTTTAGAGGGATTGCTTGTTCTTTTCCTTTCAGCACATTTGAGT
>NW_007058957.1:0-682 GCF_000164805.1 Carlito syrichta
CTCACAACAGTTTTTGAACTTGTCGATTTTGATGCCTTTTAGTGCTTCTGCCTTGTTTTGTTTTCACCTCTTCCACATTAGTGAAAGATTTATCTTTGAAGACTTTTTTCATCCAGGGAAACCAAAAACAGTCACCTGGGGCGAGATTGGGTGGACAGGAAGGGTGGGACACCACGGTCAGGCCGATTTGGGTCAAAAACAGCTGAACACTCAGCACAGTGTGGGTAGGTGTATTCATAAATCACCTATCATAAAATGAGCAGCCCTGTTAAAAGAATCACCAAAAGAAAAAAAAGAATCACTAAAGGAGAACACTGTCTCTCATGACAACACTAGCTGGTACACTGATGTCTGTGGGTTCCTAAAACAAATAAACTTAGCAGTGAAAGTACTACAAGGGACCTGTCCCCCCAAAAACAATTCTGGTGCTTTCTTTTTTTGCCCCCCCCCCCTTTTTTTCTTTTTGAGTTGGAGTTTTACTCCACCCAGGCTGGAGGGTAATGGCACGCTCTCGGCCACCACAGCCTCGACCTGCTCAACTGAGGCCATCCTTCCACCTTTAGTCTTCCAAGGAACCCGAGCCACAGGCATGTGCCACCATGCCCGGCTCATTTTTTGATTTATTCTAGAGATCTCTCCAAGTTGCCCAGGCTGGTCTCAAACCCACGGGCTCAAGCCATCC
>NW_007058958.1:0-461 GCF_000164805.1 Carlito syrichta
GTTCTTCCTGGTATGTTCCCAGTAGGAGGATGGCAGGGTCGATTTTTAGATCGTTTAGGAATCACCAAATGCTTATCCACAGAGCTGGTCCGAGTTTACACTCCCACGAGCAGTGTAGAAGTGTTCCCTTTGTGTCATTTCCACGCCAGCATCTGTTGTTTTGGGAATGATGGATGATAGCCATCCTGACTGAAAATTGGTGACTCCTCAAGGTCGTTTTCACTTGCATTTTCGGATGACAAATGAGGCTGAGCTTTTTCCAATGTCTTTGGTGGCTGCTTGTATGTCTGCTGTTGAGATGGGTCTGTTCATATCTTTTGCTCACTGTGAAATGAGGCTGTTTTCTTTTTTCTTGTCGGCAAGTGGCAGTTCCTTGTAGGTCCGAGCTGATCATCCCTTGTCAGATGTACATTCGCAAATATGTTTTCCGCATCTGTGGGTTGCGTTTCTCTATGAGTCAG
>NW_007058959.1:0-814 GCF_000164805.1 Carlito syrichta
GTTTAGTCCAACGAGTGAAACAGGGACAAAACCAATAAGTTAACATCATTCTTCTCAGACCTGGAAATTACAATAGTGAATTCATATGAAATTTAAAACAATCATGAAGAGCCGAAAGAATCCTTATCAAAAGGTACAAAGCAGGAACTATCACTTTCCGCATTTGAAACTTTAGGATAAGTTTACAATAATCCAAACAGCCTGCTATTGGTACTAGAAAAGGTCCATAGGCTGATGGGTCAGGACAGTGAGCGAAATCCTCAAATTCTCACCCAACTCATCTTTGAAGGAACCTCCGGGACCCAATGGGGAATGGAGAACCTATTCAGTACATGTTGCTGGGAAAAGTCTGACTACATGAACAAGATTCAAACAGGACCCCTCACTATCACCATACACATTAACTCTCAATGGATCAAAGACCTAAACGTAAAACACCAAATTGTAATCATCACAGAAACACAGGAGACTCCTTTATGAAAACTGGAACCGGCAGCTACTCTCTTCAGATCCCTCAATACCCATAATTTAAAAAGAATGTTAGACACTTGGGATCGTACCAAACAAATTAACTTCTCCAAAATACAAGACACCATCAAAATACCAAGCACACAGCCCCCGAATGGGACAGACTATTCTCCAGCTATGTATCTGACAACGTGATAACATCTGTGAGCTACAAGAAAATCAAACAGTCAGAAAAAGAGACAAACAATCCCGTTAAAAAGTGGCAAAAATACATGATTGGACACTTCAAATAGAAGAGATGTGGGAAGCCAGGAGACACATGAAATCGAGCTCAGCCTCACTCATC
>NW_007058960.1:0-823 GCF_000164805.1 Carlito syrichta
TCACCCATCATGACCAGACAGGATTCTCCCGAGACTGAGACTGGGTTAACATGCACAAATCAATAAATGTAATTCAACACACAAATAACTGCAAAAGCAATACTTGATTATCTCAGACAGAAATATAAAACATATTTGATAGAATCTTACATCCCTTTTTGAAAAAAGAAAATCCCTCAAACCCCTGGGAATTGAGGAAACATTCCTAATGAGTCATTTATGAAAAACTCGCAGCCAACATCACACACACATATATATATACCACAGACTACTACTTTGCCATAAAAAAAGAATAAGACCAGGCTTGGTGGCTCAGCCTGTCATCCTAGTGCTTTGGGAGGCAGAGGTGAGTGGATTGCCTGAGGCTGCAGGTTTGAGACCCACCTGGGCAACTTGGTGAGACCTCATCTCTACAATAAATCAAAAACTAGCCAGGCATGGTAGCATGTGCCTGTAGTTCCAACTACTTGGAAGGCTAAGGCAGAGGGATCTCCTGAGCCCAGCAGGTCGAGGCTACAGTGGCCACTGCACTCCCGTCTGGGTGTCAGAGTGAGAATCCAACTCAAAAAAAAAAAAAAGAATAAAATTTTGCCTTTTCAGCAACTTAGATGGAAGTGAACACCGTTGAGTGCAATTACTAAAAAATGGAAAATCTATGATGAATTTTCTTACTTATAGTAGGAATTAAATATTGTATATACATGAACATAAAGAATAGAATGATAACAATGGAGATCTGGAAAGATAAAGTAGAGGGAGGTGACTTGAGAAATTGCCTAATAAGTACAATGTACATTTCTTGGGCAATGTTTACACTAAAAGC
>NW_007058961.1:0-765 GCF_000164805.1 Carlito syrichta
ATGTTGTCTCTGAACTCCAGATAGTGTCTGACCCCTGGGGAAATTAATAGGCCTGAGTAGACTCCTCCCCCATTATTTAGTTCCAAGAGTCAGTAGGCAGATGAGGGTGTAGTACACATGCTGGAATAAGAACCCCCATTCCTGAAACTATCTGTACCTGTATCCACTCTGTGAACATTGTGTGTAGACATTCCCTGCTTCCCACCTCCTCCCCACAGAGGGAATCTCTACAAAGACAATCCCAGCCAGACTCACTATCTAAGTCTTCCCAAGTCCAGTCTGTCTTGGACATACCAAAGGAAGTGTGCTCTCTCTTTCTCTCTCTCTCTCTCCCTTTCCCTCTCCTCTGTCTTCCTTTCTTTGACTATCCCTCTGTCTCTCCCCCCTTTTCTCTATTTCTCTCTCCTTTCCCTTCCCTTTCTCTTTTCCCATTTCTCTCTCTCTCTCTTTTTCTTTCTCTTCTCTTTTTGTCTATCTCTCTCTCCCTCTCTTTCTCTCTCTCTCTCTCTCCCCCTCTTCCTTTTTGTCTATCTCTCTCTCCCTCTCTTTCTCTCTCTCTCCCTGTTCCTTTCTGTCTGTCTCTCTTTCTCTTCTTTTTTCTTTCTCCTTTTCTTTCTTTCTGTGTCAATCTCTTTTTCTACCTCTTCCTCTCTCTCTTTCTCCCCACCCCCACTCTACACTCACTGAGGAAAGACCATGTGAGGACTTAGTGAGAAAACAGCCATCTGCAAGCCAGGAAGAGCAGCCCTCTGGCAGCCTAATCAC
>NW_007058962.1:0-780 GCF_000164805.1 Carlito syrichta
CCTGTCCACCAGCACAAGAGGCTGACCATTCTCTGCCAGTCATAGGTGACCTAGGGTGTGTTTGATTTTCTCTGTATGTTGCATAAAATTGAGCTCAGCTTCAAGTCTCTCATCCCACACTTTGGAAGGCCGCGGCAAGAGGATTGCTTGAGCCCATGGGTTTGAGACCAGTCTGGGCAACTTAGTGAGATCTAGTCTCTGCAATATATCAAAAAATTAGCCAGGTGTGCTAGTGCCTACCTGTAGTTCCGGCTACATGGAAGGGAGAGGTGGAAGGATTGCCTGATCCCAGCAGGTCGAGGCTGCGGTAGATGCAAGCATGTCACTGTGCTCCAGCCTGGGCGACAGTGTGAGACTCTGACTCAAAATTTAAAAAAAAGAAAGAAAAAAGAGAGGTCAGATAGGACCACTCCTGGGTTATGAACACCAGACCCGGGCTGCCTGCATGTTGCTAGTGCCCAGAACTTTCACTCCAATTAGGGGAAGAGAAATAACAAGGCTTGTGAGAGTGGTGGCCATTGGGTGCTGCAGGACACAGAGAGGGTTCCCAACCCTGTGGTGGGTGATAGTGGGGATCTAAAAACCTCTGGAAGGGGATGAGTGCCACGGCTCATGCCTGTGATCTCAACAGTTTTGGAGACTCAGGCGGGAGAATCACTTGAGCCCAGGAGTTCAAGACCAGCCTGGGCAACATGGTGAGAACTTGTCTCTATAAAAAAAAAAAATTCAACCTGGCATAGTGACATGTGCCTGTAGTCCCAGCTACCTGGGAGGATGAAG
>NW_007058963.1:0-790 GCF_000164805.1 Carlito syrichta
CTGAAATGTTTCTCCCTTTCAAATTTTTGTGGGGGAGGATACACAATGGCTCTGCCAAACGCATTGACGGAAAAGAGCTGACTGCCTTGGTGGTGCTTGTTTTGAATGTCCGTCTCCCTTGGAAAGTGCTGTGTGAGAAGTGTGCTGCACTGTGAGGTTCTGGCACTGAGTGTGCGTGCTGTCATTCCTCCTTCCCACTTGTTCCCTTTCGTGTATCTTACGCTCTACAGGGTGACTGCTTTGGCGTGCGGCTTGTCAACCTCTCCCATGCGGGAATGCTCATCTCCCCTGTGCCACAATGAGGGATCTGAGACATTCACAGTTACTTGTGGGAAGGCATTATGTGTGACCCGGGGGAATTCTGAATTGCTCTTTCTTGACACCTTCTCCTGTCAGGGAAAGCAATGAGACTGTGGATTGCTGGTGGGAGTGGCCTTTCTTAGGCCTGGGGTGCACGGGCACCTTCCTGGCTTAAGTCTGTGCCCAATGTGTGCTGCAGTGTCACCTCTTTGCTGTGACTATTATTCTTCATTGCCGCCTGCTGTAACACCTCATTCTCACTCTTTCCCCTTGATTTGTGTTCCTTTCCATAGAGGGCCTTTGCGTACGAGCGTGAAACCTCCGTGTTTCACGGAGAGAAATCTGCAAGGCATAGTGCCGCAATGAGTGACACAAGTGCTCCACAGTCACGAGCAGGAGAGCATTATGTGTGGATGGGGAGAATTCTAAGTTGTTTTTCCCTATGGCGTTTAAACCTAATAAGGACTACCAAGGCTGTGCCGTTTTCATT
>NW_007058964.1:0-1458 GCF_000164805.1 Carlito syrichta
GGGTTTTCAAGGTACACCATCATGTCATCTGCATAGAGAGATAACTTGACTTCCTCTTTTCCTATTTGAATACCTCTGATTGCCTCCTCTTCTCTGATTGCTGTAGCCAGGACTTCCAATACTATGTTGAATAGGAGGGGAGAGAGTGGGCATCCTTGTCTAGTTCCAGTTTTCAGGGGAATTGGTTCCAATTTTTGTCCATTTAGGAGTATGCTGGCTGTGGGTTTCTCGTAGATGGCTTTTACTATTTTGAGGTATGTTCCCCGTATGCCTAGATGTTCAAGGGTTTTTATCAAGAAGGGGTGCTGGATTTTATCAAAAGCTTTTTCTGCATCTAGTGATATGATCATGTGGTTTTTGTTTTGACATCTGTTGATGTATTTAATTACATTTATGGTTTTACGAATATTGAACCAGCCTTGCATGCCAGGAATGAAGCCTACTTGGTCATGATGGATGATTTTTGAGATGTATTGCTGAATCCGGTTTGCTAGGATCTTGTTGAGAATTTTAGCATCTATGTTTCATCAAAGATATTGGCCTGTAGTTCTCTTTTCTTTGTTGGATCTTTACCTGGTTTGGGTATCAATGTGATATTGGCTTCGTAAAATGATTTGGGGAGAGTTCCTTCTTTTTTCAATCGCCTGGAATACCTTCAGTAGGATTGGTATCAGCTCCTTCCTTAATGTCTTGTAGAATTCTGCTGGAAAGCCATCTGGACCAGGGCTTTTTTTTGTAGGAAGTTTTCTTATTACGTGGTCGATTTCCTTGATTGTTATTGGTTTATTTAGGGTCTCAATTTCTTCTTGTTCCAACCTAGGTAGGTTGTGTGATGTCAGAAAGTCCTCTATTTCCTTATGGTTTTCAAGTTTGTTTCCATACAAGTGTACGTAGTAGTCTCTAATGATCTTTTGTATTTCTTCAGGGTCAGATGTGACTTCATCTTTTGTGTTTCTGATTATGCTTATTTGGTTTTTTTCTCGTTTTTTCTTGGTCAGTCTAGCTAGGGGACCATCAATCTTGTTTACCCTTTCGAAGAACCAGCTTTTTGTTTCATTGATTTTTTGTATTATCTTTTTGTCTTCTATGTCCTGGATTTGGGCTTTTATTTTGGTGATCTGGATTCTTCTGCTGAAATTAGGGTTTTTGTGGTCTTGCTTTTCCAGCTTCTTTAGGTGGCTTGTTAGGTTGTCAATTTCTGTTCCTTCCATTTTCCTCATGTGTGTTTGTAGGGATATAAATTCCCCTCTTATTACAGCTTTTAAGGCATCCCAGAGATTTTGGTAAGATGTTTCTTTATTTTCATTTGTTTCCAGGTATCTTTTGATCTCTATTTTGATGTCATCATTGACCCAGGAGTTATTTAGCATCATGCTGTTTAGTGTCCATGTCTTTGTGGGTTTTGGGGGGACTTTGTTGGTGTCAATGTTTATTTTTATTCCACTGTGGTCCGAAAAG
>NW_007058965.1:0-773 GCF_000164805.1 Carlito syrichta
AGACGAATGATGTTAACTTATTGGCTTTGTCCCTGTTTCACTCGTTGGCCTAAACGGCTAAATTTTCAATTAAAAGATGTGAGCAAAGTCAGGAAACCACGCATGTCAGCTTGCCATTCATGACATCAGCCTCAGAACTGTGACATCATAATGGGCGGGACCTTGACGACTGAGCAAGCCTTCAGTATCAAGGATTTATGTACAGTGCTCTGACAAGAGCGGAAGACATCGTGGATTTTCATTCCCAAGAATTGAAGGAAGCAAGGTGTTCACACCTATCCGAAAACGTCTTCAGGGGTAAGTGGCCGTTCAAGGATCCAGTGGGCAATGTTGTCTTTTTGTTTTCACGCAGAAGTTATTGAGAGGACAGAAAAGCTCCCACAGTGGGTGGTCCCTGAGGGGGTTCCTCACGATGTAGTCTTTCATTACTATGCTCACAGAGACTTGTTGGAGTTTGGTCATAGCACAACCTAATAATATTTCATCACTTTCTGTGGTTTAGCCACTTCTGCATGTTTTTCATATTATTTTCCAGCCGTTGAGCCGTTTGTCTCTCAGGATTTGAACATCGCCTCAGTAACATCAAAGTCAGTTTTCTAGAATTTTCGATTATCTTAATTTTTATATGAATGAGGAGCCCAAATTCTTCTTTCTAAATCTCCATGTTATTTTGGTTTCTAAACATAGGGCTCCCAGTGGTCTCTTTTTGTGTGTGTGCATGATTTTCAAGGCTTGTCGGTAAAAAGTATCACATTATTCTGAGACATTGTTGC
>NW_007058966.1:0-1177 GCF_000164805.1 Carlito syrichta
CTGCACCCCAGGCCTAAGAAAGGCCACTCCGACCAGCAATCCACCGTCTCATTGCTTTCCCTGACAGGAGAAGGTGTCAAGAAAGAGCAATTCAGAATTCCCCCGGGTCACACATAATGCCTTCCCACAAGTAACTGTGAATGTCTCAGATCCCTCATTGTGGCACAGGGGAGATGAGCATTCCCGCATGGGAGAGGTTGACAAGCCGCACGCCAAAGCAGTCACCCTGTAGAGCGTAAGATACACGAAAGGGAACAAGTGGGAAGGAGGAATGACAGCACGCACACTCAGTGCCAGAACCTCACAGTGCAGCACACTTCTCACACAGCACTTTCCAAGGGAGACGGACATTCAAAACAAGCACCACCAAGGCAGTCAGCTCTTTTCCGTCAATGCGTTTGGCAGAGCAATTGTGTATCCTCCCACAAAAAAATTTGAAAGGGAGAAACATTTCAGAATGCACCCAGGGAATTCACCAAGTAATGCCTTCTTGCGCCACTGTGGGGTTCCCATCGCCCCCTGGGTGGCAGCGTAGAGCTGCACATGGGCAAAGCGTGTCCCATGAGAGAACTCTTAGTTCAAACAGAGGCGCTCTGCACAGCCGAAGTCCAAATGAGAAGAAAACCGCGAGACTCAGACTCATGTGTTGCAGCATGCACCAAGTGAGAATAACATAGATAGCCCCTAAAGAGCGCTGCACATTTTGAAAAGCTCCTTCCCCGGGAAGATGCACATGCACAACAAGCCTCACAGAGGCCGTCTACGCTTATTCAGCAGGGCCAACGCGAGAGTGACTGCATTTCCTAGCCTAGAGAAACGCCAAGGGGTAAAACGTTTCAGGGCTCAAACAGAAGGCAAGCACTGCTTTTCTACAAGTGAGTGTGTAGCACTCATTTCACTCAGTCTGACACCATTGACATGCTCATTCCTACATGTGAAGTATCGACATAACATGCTCGGCTATGCTCATTCAAGCCGTACCTTGAGAATCGTGTATTACACCGTACAGCACACAAGAATCAAACGACTGGAAAATACATCACAATGCAGTCAACATTTGACACAGCATTTCCCATGCTGATGCACACTCACAGCCAGCAAGCCAAGCCTGTCAGCTCTTCCTCGTAAATGCCAACGGAAGAGCAATGGCTTTGGATAGGAGACGGACAGGTCAAAT
>NW_007058967.1:0-780 GCF_000164805.1 Carlito syrichta
AATAGCCAATTAAAATGACCTTTCCATCCAAACTGCACTTTCCCTTTGGACCCCTTAGCTATGTGATATGATCATATATTGACATAAAAGCCCTTTCTCCAGTAAAACTAAAAAAAATTGCATGATTCACATGCATTTTCATTTTGTATGCTTCCATGCAATAATCTAGGATACTTATGCTTATTTTTTAGGCACTAGTGAAATACCACAACTTATCAGTGACAACAAAGCAGATATTGGAAGTATTTCAGAAAGAAGGGTTAAAAGAAACAAGGTCAGTGTTTGTATTTAAAATGTTTTCTGTTTTCATTATTTAATAATTGATTAAAATTGATCTAGATGCAAAATAATAGATATATATTAGAGTTTGCTATTGTAGTTGATTGTAACTACCTGCAAATTCTTTTCTGATTGAGGAATAGTTGGATGATTTAAGATTTCCTTGGACCTGACTGTTACCTTAAGAAATTACACTAGATGGATTGATATAGAAGGTACTTTATTAACAAAAAGCAGCACTGTTACAGGTCCTCGCTGAAGTTATTCTCATTTCTCTTTTTTTTTTTTTAGAGGAGATGATGTTTTTGAAAGTGAGTAGGAAACGAGAAACACTTTTACAGGCTTAATACAAGGATCCTAGGTTATAAAGCTGAGCTTAGTCTGATAAAACACAAAGTGCCAATAAATATGGTTGATAATTTAGTCCTCTTTATTTAAGGCCTCTTCTTGGTACATTCTTTTCACCTAAAATTTATCCAGTTAAAATGTTTAATCCGGTGG
>NW_007058968.1:0-841 GCF_000164805.1 Carlito syrichta
AATGGGGTTTTCATGGTGGCTGTTCTAATGAACATTAACCGATTGAATATCGGAAGGGACTAACTCACGAGGGAAAAGGTGAGCCATGGGGAGAGAGAGGTTCAAAAGTTGGGGGCACTGTGGAACTTCCTGGTAGAAAGATTAGTCTCACAGACAGGAGAAAGAATTCTGAAAGAACCGGAGGCCTTTGTGGTATCCCGTATTGCTGTTCATTAAGATTTCAGCATCCTCCCCTCATGTCCCACCACCACTCCTTCCCTCTGGAAGTCAGACATGCTCAGGTGACTTGTTCTGGCCAGTGACCGACATCGCTTTCCGGTGGAGACTAAGACCACTGTTAGTTTTGCCACGCTCGTTCCCTCCCTGCCCACCAAGGAACCTGCAATTCTCCAGTGGCTACTAGGGCAACCTGGGTTCCTAAGTGAGAATGACGACAACTCGAATAGAGCACTCCTATGAACATCAAAGTATATTATCTAAGACAGAAGTGTAATGCAAATTTAAACAGCAAATATCTAACACTGAATCATACACGATTTTCAGCAATGAAGAGCCTAGCCCCTCAAGTAAAGAGAAAAATTAAATCAAGCTATTAAATACAATTTTTGTTTATCTCTGATTTTAAGATAATTTTTTTTTTGGTTGAACCACCATGCCCATCATTGATTTTAAGATAATTTTTAGAGAAATTTTTCAGTTAGATAATTTTGATACTTTTTATACGTACGTTATCTCATTTCATTTGCACTTTAGGAAAATATCAAGAATGGCCCTGCACTTCGCTAATTTCCTGTTGAATATGTCTCTGGTTCCTCTGTCTTTGATCCCGCATGTTTTATGG
>NW_007058969.1:0-1458 GCF_000164805.1 Carlito syrichta
AATGCTGGGATTACTGGCATGAGCCACCCTGCCTGGATGTTATTGCCCATTTCTTATAGTGGCAATCCAAGAGACCTCAGTGAATAAATTAATAAAAGGAAAAGGAGAAAGGAAGGAGGGAGGGAAGGACAGAATAGGATGAGAGGAAGGAAGAGGGAAGGAGGCAAGGAATAGCTGGTTACAGCTGTGTGCTTCTGATGACCCTATGACACCCTGAGATGCCCCAGGAGTGCAGAGAGTTGGGACTTCCATGGGGTCTTGGAGGAGAGGGTATGAGGAAGGAGACATCATCGATCAGCATGTCTGTCTGCCCCTGGCCCAGCATGGGACCTGCCAAAGAGATGCCAGGTTCTAGTCCTGAATTTATGACACACCTACTGAGCGACCTTAGATGAGCCACTGAACTCAAACCTAGAGATAATGTCAGAATGTCTCCCGCTTGTGAGACGATCACTGATCCTTAACCACCCTCTCATGGCCATAGTGGTGATGCGTGTGCTGGTGTAGTTAGCAGCTGATGGGAGGCAGGAGTTGGCTCACATGTTCTGGCTTCATGGCAACTGTTTCTTGGCCATACCCAATGCATACATACTAAGCCTTGGGACCCACGTACATTTGCATGATGGGTTGAACCACTGTGGGTTTCCTCTCTTACAAACCTAGAATATGGGGCTTGACTGACAGCCTTGAAACATGCATGCCAGAAATGATGTCAAGATGGTGGGGTTGGCACACCTACTGCATACAGCAGGAGCAACATGCTGCCTCCTTTGCTTACAAAAGTATTCAGCCAGTTTATTGACCACCAGAGAATCAATGGGGAGAAAGGGGGTGTCACTTGGGACCCAGGGTTGTCTCAAATGTACTGGTTGTCTCAAATGTACTTTCTTCAAATGTGAGACTCTTCTTATCTAGTGTGTATATAAAGTCAGACAAACTCAAGTTTTAATTTTATAGATGAATAAACTGTATCAAGGTGGCAAATTTAACTTTATAATAAGCAAAATTGAAAAGCTTTAGCATACAGTATATCTGTATCATATATAGATACAGATCATTCTACATGTGACATATTTTCATTTTTGTTTAACAGTGAAGAGGAGAAACTCTAGAGCTTTTATGAACTTTTGGCCCAAAATAAAGGACACATTGCAGTGTTAGCAATGAATGTAGGTCCAGTGAGTGAGCTCTGGTGTTGCCTGGGTGGACAGAATACAGGTGGTCATGGGTGGCCATGGATGGTCATGGATGGTGCCATGGTTTGATTTGCACCCCTCCAAGCTCATGTGTTGAAGTTTCCACCTCTAGTATACCATCATGTCTCCATATTTGGATATAAGGCTTTGCAGAAGATATTAGGTTAAAATGAGGCCTTTAGAATGGACTTTAATCTGACTGGTGTCCTAATAAAAAGAGGACATCTGGACTCACAGAAAGATACCAGGGACATCCATGTGC
>NW_007058970.1:0-2361 GCF_000164805.1 Carlito syrichta
ACATAACATTAATAAGGGTTCCTGATCTCAAACCAGGCAAAGTGGGGACCAAAGGGAGGCCCAAACTTTACCTATGGTGTTATATGTATACCTAATCCTGAATTGTACCCCACATCTTTAAAATAAAATGAAAAGAAATTAAACAAAAATAAAAAGAACAGAAAACCTTCCAAAATAAAAAATAATATAAATACAACTATATGACTTCTCTTACATAACAGAAATGCCGACATTACTATTCTTGCATTTGGGGGCCATTATTAAGTCCAATAAGTGTTACTTGAACTGTGATACCAGAACAGGTGACTCGATAATCTCAACAGCTACTAAGTGATGAATATGCAGGTAGTATCTACAGCATGATACACTGGACAATGTGATGATTTATGTCCCATTCAGGAAGGAGCAGATTGGTAAGAGATTTCATTATGCTGTTCAATACAATGTGCAATTTAAAAACAGTGAACTGTTTATTTCTGAAATTTTTTATTTAAATTTTGAAACCACAGTTAACCATGAGGAGTTGTAATAGAAGAAAGTGAAACCACAAGGAAAGGGGCTATGGCAGATTATTATTAGCTATGGACACCATGCTGTACAATGTGCCAACCAGAACCCAATCCTTCAATCTAGCTGAAATTACATACCCTTAATCAAGTATTCCCTTGCCCTAACTACCCACTCTTGAGTAACCACCATTCTGCTATCTACTACTCTGCATTCAAAGGTTTTAGATTACACATATGATTAATATGTGGCATTTTTCTGTTCCTGGCTCATTTCATATAGTGTAATGTCTACCTACATTTATCTATGTGGTTGAAAAGGACAGAATTTTTTGCATTACTTAGACTAAATGGTATCTCATTGTGTATAATTACAATTTTTTAAGTTAATTCACTCATTGATAGGTGCTTCAGTTATTTCCATGCATTGGCTATTGTTTTTTGAGTAACTATCATACTGTTTCTCAAAATGCCTGTATTAATTTACAGTGTACAAGGATTTCCTTTTTCCACATCCCTTTCTCCACATTCTGCCAACACTTGTTCTTTTTTGTCTTTTCTCTCTCTTTTTTGAGTCAGTATCTCATTCTGTTATCCATGCTGGAGTGCAGTGGCATGCTCACAGCCACTGCAGTCTTGACTCACTGGGCTCAGGAGATCTTTCTGTCTCAGACTTTGAAGTAGCCAGAACTACAACCATGTGCTACCATGCCTGGCTAATTTTTTGATTTATTGTAGAGATGAGGTCTCACCAGATGGCCCAGTCTGGTCTCGAAACCCTGGGCTCAAGCAATCCTCTTGCCTTGGCCTTCCAAAGTGTTTTTTCATCTTTTTACTAACAACCAGGTTAGATGTGAATTGATACCTCGTTGTAGTTTTAATTTTCACTTCTTTCACTAGAGATGTTGAGAATTTTTTTGTATATCTGTTGATCATTTGTATGTGTTCTTTTGAGATAAGTCTACCCAGGTCTTTTGCTCATTTGCAATAGAATTATTGAGTAGTTTGAGTTCCTTGTATCTTTTGGATGTTAGCTTCTTATCCAGTACATACTTTGCAATATTTTCTACCAATCTGTACATTTAGATTGTCTCTTCACTCTTCTAATTGTTTTCTTTGCTGTTTGAAAGTTTTTTGCTATTGTTGTCTGTGTTTTTCAGGTTATATACAAACAATCAATGCCCAGACCAATGTCATGGAGTTTTCTCCTGTATTTTCTTCTATTAGTCTCATAGTTTCAAGTCTTATATTTAAGTTTTTAAACCATTTTGAGTTGATTCTTGTACAATGGGTAAGATATGGGTACATTTTTATTCTTTGCATGTGGATATCAAGTTTTCTCAACACCAGTTATTTAAGAGGTTATTCATTACGGCTTCCTTTCAAAAATTGAGTTAGATGTATGGGTCTCTTGCTAAAATCTGTATTATATTAGTCAACGTGTCTGTGTCTGTTCTGATGCCAGTGCCAAACTGCTTTGATTACTGTAGCCTTGTAATATATTTAAAATTTTAGTAGTGTGATTCTTTCCATTTTTTTCTTTTTGATCAAGATTTATTGGATTATTCAGGGTATGTTGTGTTCCCATATAAATTTTAGAATTTTTAAAAATATTTTTGTGAAGAATGACATTGGAAATTTGATAAAGATTGAACTGAATTGGTAGACTGCATTGTGTAATATGAACTTTTTAAAATTGCCACTGTTAAAATGACCTTCCAGTTAAATGTTTTTCTAATCACTTTTTCATTATCATGTTTTAATTTGACACAATAATTTTACACATTTGTGGAGGTACATACTGATATTTCAATATGTGTGCACAACGAGTAATAATACATCAAAGTCATTAATA